>NC_057810.1:127574445-127597855 GCF_018294505.1 Triticum aestivum | reverse complement strand
CTCCATCCCCTCCTTTCCCTGCGCCCCGGCGGCTCCACGACGCCGCGCGCCCCCGTACTACGACGGCCGGCAAAGGAGGCTCGCCGCGCCGGAGCGCTCCTGGTTGATTGAGAGCGAGCCACGTCTTGCCTCCCTCCTCGCCCTCGGAGCGACCGAGTCGAACTCGTGGAGCCCTCGCTCGGCCTCTCCCCATCTCTGCAGCCACAAGGTGCCGCCGCCGCTCCCTCCCCTTTTCACCTAGAAATCTAGATTCGCATTGGATCATAGGCTTTGTGCAATTTCATCTTTCGTGCAGTGTCTTACCTTACGGATGGGAACACCCTTAGGCCATGTTCGGTTAATCCCCTTGCCACAGGGATTGAAGGGTATTGGGGAGGTTTGAGAAGGATTTTGACTTGCAAAGGATTTAATCCCCTTCAATCCCTTTCAAACCTCTTCAAACCCTCCCAAACCGAACAAGGCCTTAGGAGTTAGGACCCTAGAAAGCCACATGGGTTCTCTGCAACGAACCCTAGAAACCCCAAACCCAACCTGTAGGATTTGGTCTTGATGTCGATTCGTTCGGCTGGTAGAACGTTCTGCAGGAACGTCGCACGTTCCTTTGGTCCGGTAGACCGCCCGTCGCGATTTCCGCACCAAATCCCCGTGCGATTCAGGGATTGAGTAGCTGCATGAGGTCTGCGCAGACCCTTTCTCCCCGCAAAATAAAAATATCCGTACAACGTTTCTGCCATTAGTTCCTATATATACTAGGGCTCGGAACGCCTTCGTGGTTTTATTTGTTCGGACATCAGTTTGAAATGGCAATGGCACCTCTTTTATGGATTATTGGAGGTGGTGGGCAACACCCTTCAGGGTTGCTTCAGAGTTTGCAGTTCTGCTGGAATTTAGCTTGTACAAATGCGATGCTGAGCACTGACTGATCAATGAGTTCATTTAAACGCAGTCCTTCGCTTGATCTTATTTATTTTCTTCCTGCTCTTTGGCATATTGTTTGTCAGATATGACCAGGAATACAGTATAGTTCTGCATTCTCTGAATGTAACTTAAGATATTTATATGCAAGTTTTTTTTTTGCTTTGCTTTGCTTTGTGTCCTGAACTCTCTCTCTCTCAGACTTGTCAGTACAATTGTCAATGACAGCAAATCTAATCTACAAAGTTTGGTTGGAATACATGTTGGAATCCTTAGCAGGAGCTTTTGACTCAAATTGGAAAATACTTTGTCACTGTCAAGATAATACTACCAGATTTTTTGTAGGCTACCCTCTTAGAGATTATACGGGTGTGGTCCACCTTTTGCCTTAATAAGAGTTACTGGTAAGTATCATTTGGTGTGTGCCTGTTGATTGAGCTCATAATCTCTATAAAAGTTGATTCTTTATATTGATCTCAGGTGTGCTGAACTAATGTGCTCTATGGTAGCCACACTTGACCAGCTCATTTTGTTTTACTTGATCACTAGTTTGCTCCTCTGCTGAGAAGCTGATTATCAGATAACTACTTCCCTCTTTTGTCTTTGCTCTAGTTAAATACGATGGCATTTTCCCAGGCTTCATCTTTTACACTAAGCTATCATGATCTGATTACATGTATCTTACATATGTATGTCTGTGCTGCCTCTTCTCTAGCCTTATGAACCAATTTCCCCATTGTCAATTCAATTTTTCAGGTGCTGTACACCCCTTGCTTGCTAAGGTGCTGCTCATTGCGGTGCATGACCATGATTTCTGAAGATGGAGATATCTCAGCTCTGCTCTCTGAACCAAATCTAGATGAAGAGCAGGCTGTGACTTCTGGATCCGATGATTTCTTGCCTGCTATTTTGGAATCTATTAAGTCAAACGAAAAGGAAGTCGAACTTTCACCTGAGGAGGCAGCTTGGGCTGATTCGTGTTTTGTGCAGACTTCTGAACTGTCAGATGAAGACTGGGGTGCATTGAAGCAAGCCTTGCTTGATTCCCTTCAAGAGCCAATTGAAGGTTCACGCGATACCACTGAGGTCATGCTTGACCAAGGCACCCATGCACTTTCAGAGGCGGAATCCCACAGTCTGCATGTGGAAAAAGATGCTCAGGATGATAATGTAGAGATGGAGCAACAAGGCAATAGCGATGATGACAAGGATGCTACTGAAGTTGGGGACGTTACAAATGTAATTAGAGGTGCAGATGAGCATGGCAGGCAAATGGACGGATACACTGCAGATGAGCTGGTTTCATCTGAAGTCATCGAGCAGGCAGAGTCGAGGGATTCTATCTTCAAGGTTTGGGATCTAGACGTGTCGTTCTCCGAGGATGAGAGCGAGCTCGAACTCATCAAGGACCTCAAGAAACTCCTCAAGTGCAAGCCTCAGGATGCTACGTATCCGCCTCCTGGTGACGCAGCCAAGGCTCTGAGCGAGATAAACGTTGATGAACTTGTGGCGAGCTTGAGTAACTTGTCGCTGCAGCGAAACCAGTAGCTAGCAGTTTGTTCTTGGTTCCCATGATCCTCTGTGCATCTCTACCGTCCAATGGTAATGTTGTGGCAGCAAAGCAGTGAGTGACGGTTTGTTTGTTGGTCCAGCCGGTCCATTGTGCATCTGGACCATCAGGTGGTTGATGTCGTGTCTAATGGGCGCATATTACTTCTTTCGTAGGCTTCTTTAGACTTCAGACTTAGGTTGACTTTTGATATTTGTTTTGTACAGTATATGTCTAGACACCCTTGAAACACGCCGTTTGAGTTCAATTCAGGCAGATTTTGGACTGCTCCTCAGGCCTTGTAAATGCAAGGTGCTTAGTAAAATAAACGAGTTTTTTGAAGCACCCCCTGAGCACCTTGTATTGTACTCTCTGGTCTTTTTTACTCTGCGTATTAGATCTGTGTTAAGTCAAACATTGCAAAGTTTGACTAAATTTATATAAAAAATATCAACATCTACTATACCAAATATATATACTATGAAACTACATTTAATAACGAATCTAACAATATTTACTTGGCATTGTGGATGTTGATACTTTTTTCTATAAGTTTGGTCAAAGTAGAGATATTTTTACTTTGAACAAAACTTATATGTAGACTAAAAAAGACTTATATGTAGACTAAAAAGGACGGGAGGGAGTACAAGGCCTCTTCAGGGTGCCAGTTTTCCACCTGGCTCACACTACTGATTGACCTGGGCCAAGGCCCATTAATATTGCTTGTCTGTTCTTTTTCTTTTCAATAAGTTGGCTTGCTCACCTTGACTTCAGACCTCTCGCGTTGACCGATAACTTTTAAATTTCCAAATTTGAAACCATTTTGCAGAAAATGTTCATGGATATGAAAACAGTTCACGGATTTGAAAAACTGTTCAGGAATTTCAAAACAGTTTGTGGATTTAAAAAACTTCATGTATTTGGAAAGTGTACACCAATTTGAAAAAAAACTATGCATTTGAAAGAAACTTCACAATTTTGAAAAAAGATCACGAGTTTGAGGACCTTCACAATTTTGAAAAAGTTCATGAATATGAAAAAATAACGCATTTGAAGACAAGCATGAATTTTAAAAACTAATAAGGGGAAAATGAAGAAAAACATAACAGAAAACGAAACACAAAATGCAAAGAAAATAAACAGGTTCGAAAGTTGTGGAAACTTTCCTCGAACCATCCAATAAGTAAGCCAAATGGCCATCCCATCTAACACAGCGGTCCTTCCAACATGGGAACTCGCTGGCGAAAAAAATGCTAAGTGGCGCTTAACGCTCTGAATAGGGATTGGCAAGATTTTGAATCTGCTAGGTGTCATACTTTTTTTTTTTTGAGGAAAGGCCATCATGGCTAGCTTTATTGATTATCAATAATGTTTACATCTTCCACAAGCTCCCTGACAAGAATATCAGGAGGCTCATGTAACCAAACGTAAGAATCCTTATTACAATAACTAAGGTTTGCAAGCACATGAGCTGCACGGTTACAAGAACGAGAACAATGCATGTAAATGACCTTCCCGATCGAGCTACTCAAATCAACACATTCTGCAAAGATCGCTGCTGCTTCATCCCACCATCTTGTTTGACCTGAACAAAAAATGATAACTTGTAGAGAATCGGATTCTGCCTCTAAACAGCTAACTCCCAGAGAGTTTGCAAAAGCCAATCCATCTCTCATTGCCATAGCTTCTGATGTAATCGCATCCACTGCTACCGTAAGGAATTTGCATTGGGCCGCAATGAAGCTCCCCCTTCCATCTCGTAGGACCACCGACGTCGCACCCACCCCTTCATCTGAGAAGAATGCCGCATCAACATTCATTTTGATATAAGCTGGGCTCGGTTTTCTTCATCTCTCTTCAGGCACGCTCCCCTGGCCTCCTTGGATTGTTGCAAAGTTACGGATTATCGACAGGACCGAGATGGGCCATCTCCACGCTGGTGGTACCTGTTCGTTATGCGTAATCTGCCTTCTTATCCACCACAAATACCATGCCCCTACCAACAGGCCTTGCTTAAACTCTATGTCAGGATGTATGCCTAGATGATTCTCCGGTAAGGAAAGAATGTGTTCAACCACAACAGACCCCGATCGATCAACCATAGTTGAATGCTCAATAACATCCAACATACCCAGTCGACCCCACAACTCCTTTGCATTTGTGCACAAAAACAGTAGGTGTTTCAGATCCTCCGCGCCCTGGTGACAAATCGGGCAGGCCCCATCCGATCCTACATGCCGGTTCATGAGGATAGATTTTCAGTGGGATGATCCCTCGCAGTATTCTCCAACCAAAAATTTGAACTTTACGTGGCACTTGAAGTTTCCATAGCGTATTCCAAATGTCCAAGGGAGCCGATCCATTCGGTCTCTCTACCCTGTTAGCATGCCCCCTGAAAGTATGTTTCCACTGAACATGGTAGGCCGTTTTGACAGTAAAGATCCCTGTTCGGTTTTGTTGCCAAGCAATGAAGTCTTCAAAGGACTGCGGGTATAAAGGAATTTGCAAAATCCTCCGGACATCCACTGCCCAAAAAATGTTTCTTAATAACTCTTCATCCCACGTTCCAGTCAATGGATCGATCAAGTCATAAACTCTTGTCACCAGAGTTCGGTTACGAGGGGTAATCACTTTCCTATCTGCACACCCGACTACATACTTTCTTGTTTCCGTGCACACCCGACTACATGAGTTTGTTGGTATGAGTTTCAGGCACGAGACAAAGCTCACACATACGGTGTTCCCTATTTGGCGCTTATAACGCTATTTATAGCGTTATTGGTAGATGTCGCACACCCAGACTACGTGGTAGTAATGAGACGGTCCCGGATTGGCTTGGGGAAGGTTCCATTTGTGAAACTTCTAGAAGCTTTTGGTCACCTTTTTTAAAGCGTCTAATAGTTTTTTTCTTGCTTTGCTTCCTTTTTTTCTTCCTTTTTGTATAATTTTTCACTTTTCTCTCCTTTTCTTTTTGTTTTCCACCTAAAATTCCAAATGTGAGAACCTTTTAAAATTCATGTATTTTTTCAAATTTGTGATTTTTCCAAATCTAGTTCATACATTATAGAATTGTCTAGTAGTTACAAGTAAGCTACAAAATTGTACTATACAATTCTAAGTCGAGATAATTGTTAGATTTCACGCAAAAAAATGTTATATTCATATCACACAAATATATATATCAAGATATTTAAAAGCTGTAAAATAGAAACAAGCATATATAAAGACCCTAATGAAGACTTAAGGGATCAAAATATTCACTAATAGAATATGATTTCCATTTTGAATTTAAACAATATTCACTTTAGCAAAATATCTAAACATAATTTTAATTAAAAACTAAGTTCTACTTTAGCGCTAGCGTTTTTTGCAAATAAAGTGAATACTTGTATAATTGTGAACTATGAGTTGAAATTAAATCTCATCAATGTTATTAAATAGAGTACTAAAATTTAATAATGAATATTGTATGCTGGACATTGTATTCTTAGAAACTACTTCAAATTAAGTAGCAAAATAATTTATGTAAAAATGATTAGTATAAATCGGCTATATCACTTAGAATTCTAATATTTCACAATAATGACATGAAATATGAAAATAATTTATATCGTAATCATAAAAATAAGTTATATTTTTATTATGTTGATTAGATAAATTATATGTGAGTTAATTTTATTTTATATAAATATGGAAAACATAATTTATATCGCTAAAGAATACTTAAATTTTCAAAGCATAACATGAGATAAAGTGAGCCGAATATTTACGAAAAAGACATATTCAATTTCAATATTGTTATCATGATATGATTGATTAAAAACTCAATTTTGACAAATATATTTATATTGAAATCAGATATATGTATAAGTGACATATCAAAACATATCGTGTTTTTCATAGTTTTTATATGATATTTATCACTAATTATAAGGTCATATATATGTTACATTAATTATATGTTATATATAACTAAATTTAATTATTTAATTATACATGTAATTTTTTCTTATTTTTAATTAGACTTTACCATTGGTCTTTATATAATAATTATTTTATTTGTAACTTATGAATATAAAAAAACTGCGAGCAACTCGCAGCGACAATCTTTACGGGATTATAGGCATGATAACAAAGTCATACGGCACACCAAGAGAGCTTCTTGATTAGTGTCCTTCCCTCATGAACATATTGACACTCTGTGAATGCAATTGCACGAGTGGAGATCTCCTTGATGATGGAATCACGTCGTCCCCCATTCTATCCTAGATATCTTTAACAACTTATAGACATTTCAAATAATGAAGAGCTGGTGAGGGGAAAGGTCCTCAGCATCAGAGCACGTATACCATGAAAGGACCACCACAGATCCCATAAAAACAAGACCATCGTAGGTGCATATTTTACATTCGAGTGGAAAAAAAGAAATCTTCAAACAAAAATTGCAGCCTAAAAACATGGAAGCTATATGCATGAAACCAAATCGACATTTGACTGGAAATAAACTCAACATAACTCAAAATATCTAATTAATTTCCAAAGATCGAGAATGAATCATCAAAATTTTCATGGCGAGCATGCGAGTTACAACAGTATATCACATTATATACAACAATGATAAACTGTAACTCTAGTTCTTTGGAACTATAAAAACTAGACACCAATAACCCCATTTTGTTAGCTAAAAGAGCTTGCACTATTAAATGAGCATCCGGTTACAACTATGACGCATCAAACGCCTGAGTTGTTGTAGTATGTTTGCCCCGATCGTCTCATCTCCTTCACTCTGACTAATTCAACAAGCTCATGTGCCACTAAATTGGCTTCTCATTTGATAGCAGCAACAATGAAGGATTGGCACAGATTCAAGTGGTCCTTGATGTCCACAATGATTGGGTACAAAGGAGACCGGTTGGGCATACCAGGTTTCAATAAATTCGCCAAAATTGTGTTGTGTGTCTCTAGAACAACATGACCCCAGAAAATCGGGTGGCCATCATCGACAAACCCAAAACTATTACTTTGATACCCCAAAACTATAAAAACTCAGGACTAGCATTAGTGATTCTTGGGTAACAAAGACTGTATCATACGAAATGCATAAATTGAAGACAAAATGGAAAAACAAGTCTCAAACAAAGACTAAGTTGGAAAGCAAGCCGTTGACAGACAAAAAAAAAAGGTTTGAAGAGAAATTCTATGATCCAACATATAAAAAATCATAAATCCGAACGAACGCGAAATAGCACATCAATCCCAATGCGCGATTCAACCTCTAGAAACTCAAATGAAAGTGAGAAATAGCATTCAACTGAAATATTCGGCACTAAACACATCTCGAGATCGTCCACCCAAAAAATTCGAGTGAAAGCAAATATAAATTAGTCGAATGAAAAATATGTTGATTTTTTAGACGGTGCAGATTGCTTTTAGGCGTGTCCGCTGCAGATAAAACAACATGCTAAAACAATAAGACTACAGGGCTTAGATGTTTTTTAGCAACCCACTACAGGCCCATAGGAGGAAAGGCCCACACAAAATCTTGGCCCGCTCCCACCCCCTCTATATAACTCGACCGTGGGCAGAGACGCCAACACAGCACCTCTCTAGGGTTTGAACCGCCGCCGCCGCCGCAGTCCATCCGCTCCACGGCCGATCATGGCGCGGCGGCGGCGGCTCCTCTTCCTCTCGTCTTGCGCGGCATCTCTACTTTCTCTCGCCGTCTCATCTGCCAATAGATCTCGTTCTTCTGCTGTTTTTGTGCCGTGATGATTGCTTTACTTCTGACACCTCTTGTACGAGAAGCGCCTTGATGCGCTTCGCTGAGCAGATTGCAGCAAACATATCTGAGCACAGTCACACGCTAATTTGTTTGTTTATTTTTGATGGATTTGCAACGACAACTAGTATCTTGGTAAGAATCGTTGGCCGTGATGAGCACTGCTTATTTCTGACACCTCTTGTATGAGAAGGGACTCGTCCCTTCCATGAGCAGATTAGCAACCCTCTGAGCTCATCTTACGATCAAGATCTCATCCTGTGAATGTCCCTTTTCCGTTTGGTTATTTTTCTTGTCATTTGGCTTCAATATGGGCAACAGCTGTGACGAGCATCGATTTCTTCTGACACCTCTTGTATGAGAAGTGTGCCACTCTCTCGAGAGAGGCACCCTTCGTTGAGCAGAGTATAGCAACTGTCTGAGCTTTTCTTATGTTGCTTGCGCCAGCTTTACAATTTTCGTTGGCCATAGTATAGCCTGTTACGGTTGTCCTCCTGGTTGACTCTCTGAGATTAGTTGTGTGTCCTTTTTGTTTGCAATTTTAGTATGTTATTGTGCGTTTCTCGTGCAATGTTAGGCGATTTAGAATATATAGTCAAGAGGCCTGTCCGCTGGAGATGGGAGTTACATAATGGCACGAGTTCACTCAGGCACTCTCTCCCTGGATCATCTATGCAGCTGAGTCCACTGTAAGCTATCTGAAGAAACAAACTCACGTTCAAAGTGTGGTGATTATCAGTTCAGGATTTATCTTATTTTTACTAAATAGTACTATGTAATTAATTATTCGTTATTACAAGGAAAGTTGTAGCACAACAATGATAAAGATGCACTTACGGTTAACCGGGATTGATTGCTCTCAACACCCAGGAAATCGTCAATAGATAGATAATGAACAGCACAATCCTAATTGTGTACTTTGTCTTCTGGTCTCAACTTGTGATTTGTTTGTGCTTCGTCATCTGGTCATTGGGATGTTCAGTCTCTTGAGGCTGATTTGTTTCCACTGGACTCGTTCCCTTGAAGCAAATAGTGTTCTGTTGTATCTGAGTTAGCCCCTCTTTTGCCCTACGGGTTCTCTCTCCCAGGGCACTGGCAGCTCTTACATACATGCATGCGTCACACAAAAAATAAATCCGGTGGACACTTTTTTGGTAATTTGATTTTGACAGCTGTGATGAGCCCATTTTACAGTTACAGACCTGTAATGACTCCTGCGGAAATGATCGCATGGTCAAAGAACATCTAAGGGACTGAGTTGTTTGCTATCAGTGGTTTAGATATTGATGTGTTTGTTTTGATTTGCTTATCTTAAGAGTATTCGTGCCTGTAAACTAATATCTGTATGGGTCCTGGGCAGCGAGGAGATGGGGAAGAAAGCAAATGTTCCTCTCGCTATCAGGTGTGAAATTTCTTGTGATCAGATTTATAATTTTCTTGTCTTGCACGATGCTAACCCCGGGCTTGTCGGATGGATCTCGGTCCTCTGTGATGAAGGAAAGCCCCAATGCTGTGCTAGATCCACACCGCCGTTCAGTGTTGCAGGCTGCGACACTACGTGTGAATGAGCAGCCTGTGTCAGAGTAACGGATACATTCACATCACATCTGTTTTCCGCTGTTGTTGTTTCGGATCTTGGATTGTTTGGTGGCAGTGATTAGAATCTTACCCGCGCTTCTGATTTAACTCGTGAAGCACAAGGGAAAACATGGTTGAATTTCTTAATATGAGCCACGGTAAATACCAGATCCTTTTCTTTATGATCTTGGTTTATTTATGTTATTATGTTGTTTGATCATGGCGGTGATGATAAACACTTTAAGCAAACATGCCAGTTCTGCTTCTGAAAATTCATGACTGAAAAGCCTGTTATATACCTATCTGAGCCATGATCTATCATCTTTTAACCGTTGTACCAGCCTAGTTTAGTTTCTGATTCTGTAATACAACAAATTCGTTTGAAGACCTTATGATGCGCATCCCAACAGTTGAACATGGTTGAATTTCTTAATATGGCTGAATTTCTTAATATGAGCCTCTGTAAGTACCAGATCCTTTTCTTTATGATCTTGGTTTATTTATGTTATTATGTTGTTTGTTCATGGCGTTGATGATAAACACTTTAAGCAAACATGCCAGTTCTGCTTCTGAAAATTCATGACTGAAAAGCCTGTTATATACCGATCTGAGCCATGATCTATCATCTTTTATCTGTTGTACATTCCTAGTTTAGCTTCTGATTCTGTAATACAACAAATTCCTTTTTACACCTTATGATGCGTATCTCACAGTTGAACACCAGGATCCTGTTCGCAGGATGAACCTACCTGGAGGCTTGAAATTGACGGGCAAGTCTTCTTTGATGAAAGATTTGTCTTTCTTTTGGTTGTTGGTGTCTGATTTACCACTTGCTTTAGTTTTGATTGTTGCAGTTTAACTATCCTCTTGCAAGTTTTTCGGATTTGTGGAAGAGACTGAAAATCTCGGTAGAGCATGTGTTGTCATCAGCTTTGTCTCTTGTTCCTACGAGATGGGAGTTAAATAACGACGTGAAATTTAACAAATTTCCACTGCATCCTCGCAGGAATTGCTACTATATGGAGAAACAAGTTACCTGGGCCGTATTCTGAACTTGAAACTTGATTAACATTTTCAACGAAATGAATTGGCTGTGAATTGTGAAAAGGTATTGAATTTACTGGACGCTAGTAGCACTAATTAGTGCTAGTTTAGTAACGGTACAGACATTTCACTCGTAAGTGAAAGACCATTGGAACATCTTTAGTGCATAGTTCTATACCTCATCAACTTAAAACCAATGGTTGCAGCACATCTTATCACTTGTTAATTTCTGGAACTCAGGTGTTTGACTTTTCATGGTAATTTCTTCTGGACGAAGTTGTTATACTTTAATGTTTGGAGTTTTATGTAATTTTAGCTGGTCTTTATTCCCACAGCCCTACATGATGAACTTAATATTTTAGCTGTGGATTTATGTCCACATGGAGCTATAATTTTTGTCATAGTTACTCTGATAGGTTATTCTGATTTGATATTGGGAAGTAACATTGCTATGATGATAAATTTATGGCTTGTTTCTCAGAACATTTTGCAGGTGATCTGCTTTTTATCTAATGCCTTGCATTAGCACACTGTTTTTTTTCTTTTCCCTGCTGTGAATTCATTAATCTTCCTGTGCAAACCAAGGGTGGCAAATGATGTGAAATACCGAAACTTGAGTTTCAACTTTTAATCCATATTTTGAAGTGCTTAGTTGTGCAATTTTTGTGTTTGTTTAACACTCTTGTGGTTTTCATTTGAGTTGATGGCATTGATTTCATGAAGTACAAGGGGAAATTAGTATCAATTAGTATCAGGTTTGGAAACGGAAGGGTTTTTTGTCCCAAAGAAGGTTTTCCCTACTGTTCCTAAAACAAGTAGGAGTCTGTTTATATTGCCTCCCTGTGGAGGAACGAATCAAGCAAGAAAAACACAACCTGGTTACCCTGCGCCCTGTGCGCCTCTCCTCTTCCCTGCCATGGGGCGACGAGGCTTCAAGCCTCGTCCTCCCGTAGAGCACAGCTACAACCTACTATCAACTTCGAACGCTCCTAATTCCCAAGCATCTGACAATTTGGTATCAGATTCACCGATCTCCGTTGCGCCTGCAACCATGTTGTCCTCTCCCAAGAAGCCTGATCTTCCTAAAACCCTTGAAGACCTTTGCCAAGGAACATTGCAAATTTTGAGGACATCTAGCAGAATCTGGGCGATCTGGCCGAGGGCGTCGAACTCCTCCGCAGCGACATGACCAAGGCCCTAAAGTATGTCACCGACGCCCTGACGGTGTTCAGAACAGAATTCAGCGATCTATCACAACAACAGCGCGCACAAAACGTGGCCATCACCAGGCTGGAGCGTGCGAGCCGTGGCGAGCCTTCCCTTGTTACTGCCGACCCAATCAGCGGCTGCCCGCGCCGGAGGTCAACTCAGGTTGCAGGCTCCACCCTGCCTTTACAAGCTTGACTTCCCTACCTACAACGGTGAAGGCGACCCGCGACCATGGTTGACTAGATGCAATTTGTTTTTCCTTGGCCAGCGCATGCCTGACACGAAGAAGACTTGGATTGCGTCATACCATCTAACAAATGTGGCTGCCCTTTGGTATGGCCATCTAGAGGAGAAGATTGGCCGGCCAACTTGGGCAGACTTTGTTGCGCGGGTCAGCCAGCACTTTGGCCCTCCCACACATGCCAATCCCTTGGATGAGCTCATCTCCCTTAGTCGTATCGGCTCGGTGGCGGTCTGGCGGAGTATACCAAACAGTTCCTCCAACTCTTGTCCCGCATCAACCCCATCCCAGATGACGAGGAGCGCAACATCTTCACCAATAATCTGGGCGAGCCACTAAAAACACAGGTTGAGCTGCTGCGTCCAGCTACTCTCGAGGATGCTATGGACATGGCCGTCTCCTATGAGCACCTTGCCATGGTGACCACGGTTACTGCCGCCACTCCGACACGCCCTGGTCGTCCTACACACCTTGTCCCAGCAGCCCTAGGTGTTGCCACAGGCGACCCCTCTTCTGGGGGCGGGCCTGTCTTCAAAAAGCTTAACGCCGCCGAGATGGAGGACAGACGCAGCAAGGGACTATGCTTCAACTGTGATGAGAAGTATGTTCGGGGACATCGCTGCAAGTGCCTCTTCTACATCGAGTCCGCCGACAACGACGAGGAAGACAATGATGACAACCTACACATCTCGCTGCTCGCAATCACCGGCGTACGTGCCAGTGACACAATGCAGCTAGTGGTCCGTGTAGGCGAGTGTGAATTGGTCGCTCTCCTCGACTCTGGTAGCACTCACAATTTCATCAACGAGGAGATGGCTGCACAAGTGGGCAGCCACTTCTCCACAGGGCGCCGCCTCCGCGTAATAGTAGCCAATGGAGATCATGTCACATGTCCAAGAAGACTTCCTTGTCGATCTTTACGCCATCCCCTTGGGTGGGTTTGACGTCGTTCTCGGGACACACTGGCTCAAGACACTCAGGCCCATACCTGGGACTTCACGTGTCTCTGGATGTCCTTCTGGCGGTCTGACCATCGCGTTGAGTGGTATGGTATCGCGGCGTCAACCCAACCCCACCACATTCACGCTTGTTCCGGGCGGGAGCTTCTTGACAGCCTCCTCAATGAATACGTTGACATCTTCGCAGAGCCTCGGGGCCTGCCGCCGCCTCGCACTCATGACCATCGCATCCGCTTGGTGCCTGGTACCGCGCCAGTGGCTGTTCGACCATATCGCTACCTGGCTATCCAAAAAGATGAGCTCGAGAGACAGTGTGCGGACATGTTGGAGCGCGGCCTTATTCGCCGTAGCACTTTTGAGTTCTCTTCGCCCGTTCTTCTGGTGAAGAAGCACGACAGCTCCTGGCGATTCTGTGTCGATTTTCGTGGCGTCAACACCAACACCATCAAGGACAAGTTCCCTATTCCTGTAGTAGACGAGCTAAAGGGCGCCCTGTTCTTCACAAAGCTGGACTTGCGATCTGGTTATCACCAGGTGCGCATGCATATTGAGGATATCCACAAAACAGTGTTCTGGACACACGAGGATATCATCAAAGAACGCTATCCAAGCTTCCAGCTCGAGCGGACAGGGGGTGTCCAAATTAGTATCAATTAGTATCAGGTTTGGAAACGGAAGGGGTTTTTGTTCCAAAGAAGGTTTTCCCTACTGTTCCTAAAACAAGTAGGAGTCTGTTTCTATTTCTAGTAGAAGTCGTCATATAACTTGACTATTTATATTGCCTCCCTGTGGAGGAACGAATCAAGCAAGAAAAACATAACTTGGTTACCTTGCGCCCTGTGCGCCTCTCCTCTTCCCTGCCACGGGGCGACGAGGCTTCAAGCCTCGTCCTCCTGTAGAGCACAGCTACAACCTACGATCAACTTCCAACGCTCCTAATTCCCAAGCATCTGACAATATAGCTCCATGCATATAGCTCCACACCCAGGAAATGATCAATAGGGCTGGTTCAATGGTCTACCTGAATCAAAGGATGTGAAAATACTGCAACAATATGATCTATGATCTGATTCTTAGTATGTAAGTCTCTGATGATGACTTTGCCAAATTTCTTATTTTTTTCTCATGATACTTACTACGTCTGGAATTAGTCAGCGCTGAAATGGGTCGAATTAGTTGACGCTCAAATGGTTGTCCATTTGGGCGTCAATTAATTCTGGCCGGACGGAGTAGATCTTTAGAATGGTTGTCGCCAAGCTAATATGATTTTGTGGTTTTGTGAAGCTGATGATGGTTTGTCTATTCGTTTTGCGGACCAAGAGGATACTCTAGTTTGGCAAATACGAATCTAATGGAGTAGATCACGACCTCACATTGACATCATAATTGTTGGCCATGTCCTGCACTCCAAACGAACAGTTTGTTGTTGCTTCTGCTTGTCCTGCGTTTGCTGCTACGGTTCCTTCTTGGCTGCAATCTTTCTTAAGGCTGTAGAGCCGATCTTGTTCCCTGTTGATTTCTCTGCCCGCTCCCTGTGATGCTCGACATATTCCTCAAGATCAGGCCTGGCGAAAGCAATTATTGCATCAAATACTGTTTAGTGCAAGTTTGAAGTTCCTGACAGGCGGTGAACAATCGAAGGAATTATGTAATTCAGAGAGATTTTTTTAATTTCTATTTTATACTGGATAAGGTTTTCCTTGGTGAATAAGATAACCATCTCTCTTATGTTGCCAAGTTTCGTCCTTCAGACTGAATCTGATATTACTAGTTATGTGTTCCCATTTCATTTTTTTACGGGACATCCTGATCTTGTACTCCCTCCGTTTTATATTTACTCCGCATATTTGCTTTGGTTAAATCAAGCTTTACAAAAAAATTAACATATTCAGTAACAAATTAATACCATTAGATTCGTTGTTGAATGTACTTCCATGTCATAGATTTGTTGTGCTAAATATTTATATTCTTTTCTATAAATTTGGTCAAACTTTATAATGTTTACCTAGAGTTAAGGCAGGGTGTTTGGTTTATATGGTTTGGTTTATTTGGGTTTCTAGAATTTTGGTTTCTGTAAAATGGTGACCGAAATAATCGATAAAAATTGCTAGTGACCTAATTAACCAAAATTTGTCTGTTTGTTATGTTTGATTAACCGGAAAACTGATTTACATGTGCACCATCATTAATCGAAGCAGCGGTGACATAAAATCATCTCTAGCTGACCCTTTAAAAATTGACCCTTAGAAACACGTACAAAGGGTAAACTATTTTTACGGTGTAAAATTGTCTTGAACTGAGCAGTAAAATTGTATCCCGTCGTTGCTCACTTTTTTTCATTTATTTTTTTCCTCCTGTCTCGGTAGAGCTTGTCTTTGGCCACGACGTCCCTCTCCCTAGCGCCGCCCCGCGCGCTCCTCGATTGAGCCTGGCATCGCTTGCCGTCGCGCGCGCTCTTGGTGTGGTCGTGCTAACTCCTCGGCGCCCTGTGGCGTGGCTGCGCGAGGCGACCCCTCCCCCGCCCTTCTCCGGTGCCGCCCTGCCTTGATTCGTGCCGCCGGTGGCTTGCTTCGCCTTGCTCGCCTTGGTACTGAGGTCGAGCTAGATGCGCCGCCATGGAACTGACCAAAGAAGCCGCCGCACGCTGGAATTAGCCGCCGGCCGTGCTAACTCCTCGGCGCCCCGCGGCGTGGCTGCGCGAGCTACTCGACGCCGTGACCCGTCCCCTCCCCCCGCCCTTCTCCGGCGCCATCCCGCCCTGATTCGGGCCGCCGGTGGCCTGCTTCGCCTTGCCTGTGGATGGCCTCGCCTCGGTATTGGAGGTCGAGCCGGCCACAATTCGGACCGGTGGCGGCAAATTCCGGCGTGCGGTGGCTTCTTCCGACGTTGCGTCGACTGATTCTGGTGAGTTTCGGTTAGATTTCGGCCAGTTCCACGGCGGCATGTCTGGCTCGACAAGGTTTGACCGGTTTATGGGCTGAATTGTATACTGCCTTCAAAATAGTATATTTGAGGTCCTCGCAGATAGATTTTCAGTGCTCTTTAAAAAGTTGAAGGGCCGAACGAGTTTTACATGATCTGCTAGGTGCCCTTTTTTGATCGAAACCGTAAACACTTCTTGTTTTTATGGGTTTGACCAGTTTAAAGGGTGTGGTAGAGATGCTCTAACCATCGGTCATCTAAAAATATATAGATGCCCATTAGTATTTGTAATCAATCGACATCCTATAATCGATGCATTTTTCTTACATGGTAATACATATCTCATTTATATCATAACGACCATAGTACAAGTCACGTACATACTGACGTGACAAAACTGAAAAGACAACAGAACGCTAGACTTTGCACACAGGAACATCAGCCAAGAAGTAAAATTACAAACAAGACTAAAGAATCCTCTGAGCTTGACACCAACGCCCGTCACCTGCCTCTGGCACCACCATAGCAGCCACCAAAGGAGAAATGACTGATCATCTCCACACCCGAGCTCGACGCGGCTTCATCGCTGATATGTAGCTTGCGGACCTCCAAGATGGCTCGCCAATAAAGGCGAAACCATTGTCGTTGAACGAATCAGATCGGGGCAACACCCCGGACACGCCATCGAACTCCAGATCTGGCACCCCCGCCCAACTAAGATGTTGGAGGAGAAAACCATACCTGCATGCCACGAACCAAGAACCCAGATCCACCATCTTCCAGATGCCGTTGATGCAGAACACAATCTGCATCCGCTTCTGGACTACCTCCCAAGCTCCAGGTCGGCGCTGGACCAAACACCATTGCAACAGCGAAGCCTGAGGACACAGGTCCACCACGAGGATACCGCCGCCGCCGCACTATCCTTGCTTGAACAGTCTGGTTTCCAAATCCACCCGAAAAGCGGATCGTCTCGTTAGGGAAGGATCTGAAGGTTTATTAGTCGGCGCCGCCATCGCAATCGCCGAAGCCATGACGATGAACAACCCAAAATTCTAAGAAACTAGCTAAGACCTAAAACAATCCACACGCGTGAATCCGGCGACCCCTCTCACCATCGACGATCGAGGTCGTCGGCGGAGGGGAGCCGCCGGAGGACGGCGGCGGAGGAAGTCGCCCTAGCGGCAGGAGGCGATCACCTTTCTTTTCTTCTCCTGCAAGTATAATCGATGCACTTGTGCCTTGCACCGTTGCACGAATCTATGTAATCTGTGGTTGAGATGGTTAGGTGGACAGTGGTATCCCCAACCCACCAGGGTTCAAATCCTGGTGCTCGCATTATTCCTGGATTTATTTCAGGATTTCCGGCGATGCGCTTTCAGTGGGAGGAGACGTTCCCGTCGACGACGAGGCGCCTACGGTTGCTTCGTAAATCTCAAGATGATATGCCGGCTCAGTCTCTCGGAGGTGCTCATAGGGGTAGGGTGTGCGTGTGTGCGTTCATTGGGGTGAGTGTATGCGCGTGTATATGAGCGCTTGTGTCTCTATTGATGCTAAAAAAAATAGCTAGCGACTTACGACACGTTTGGTTCGACCCAAGTAACGTATCCGATTAGTTATATGGAAAACCCGCCTCGTTTGGTTGACCCACATGTGTTCCCGTTTTTCAATCAGCTCCGATCGGAAACCACGTCTACTAAAGACATTGCGGGCGAACCAAATGCAACTGTTATGGATATTGGATAAGTCCGTCCCTAGGGTGACGGTTGGTCTCGCGTCTGTCATGGCAATCTAGGGTTTTTCGGCCCGCCGCCGCTGCAGAACCCCATCCCCCGTCCAAGCGATCATCACCACCGTGTGCAGAACGGCGCCAGCGACTCGCCCCGTCGTATCCACCACCTTAACCCCCACCAAAAGCCTTTCGCGTGCGCTAGGGCACGCGGTCGTACACCACACCACCGCCCTAGTTTCAGTTCTGGTTCGTAGTGTGGGAGGAAAGGATGGAGAGGGTTGAAGGGCTGTTGAAGAACCTGAAGCTGTCGAAGAGGGAGAAGAAAGGAGTCAAGATCGGGTGGAGGGGATCTGGGAAGGCCGGGGTAGTGGAGCCTCAAGCCTTAGCGAAGCTGCTGTCTGAAAAACCTGTGTTTGTGGAGGCGATGGCTGAAACCCTAGGCAGGATTTGGTGCCCAATCAAAGGAATAGACTGCAAGGACGTAGGAGACAATACATTCCTGATCACTTTTGGGCATGAGTCGGGCAAAAAGATGGCACTAGAGAGCGGACCTTGGGAGTTTGGAAACGATCTGTTGGTGATGGAAGACTTTGTACCCGCGAAGATGATAAAGGATTACACCTTTGAGACAACACCGATATGGGTTCGGATCTTGCGTCTACCCCTTGGTATGACGAACAGAGAAGTTGGAGAAGCCATCGGACAGGAGATTGGGGAGGTCCTTGACGTGGAAGCTAGAGCAGATGGTGTGGCCATCGGAAAATATCTGCGTGTGAAAATAAAAATGGGCATCAAGCATCCGTTAATGAGGGGCGTCAGGGTCGAGCTGTTGGGGAACGTAGCAGAAATTCAAAATTTTCCTACGTGTCACCAAGATCTATCTATGGAGAGACCAGCAACGAGTAGAAAGAGAGTGCATCTACATACCCTTGTAGATCGCTAAGCGGAAGCGTTCAAGTGAACGGGGTTGATGGAGTCGTACTCGTCGTGATTCAAATCACCGATGATCAAGTGCCGAACGCACGGCACCTCCGCGTTCAACACACATACAACCCGGTGACGTCTCTCAAGCCTTGATCCAGCAAGGAGAGAGGGAGAGGTTGAGGAAGACTCCATCCAGCAGCAGCACAACGGCGTGGTGGTGGTGGAGGAGCGTGGCAATCCTGCAGGGCTTCGCCAAGCACCGCGGGAGAGGAGGAGTACTTGTGAGAGGGGGAGGGCTGCACCAGAACTTCGTCTATAGCTCCCATGCGCCTCCCCACTATATATAGGGGTGGAGGGGCTGGTTTCTTGCCCTCCAAGTCCATTGGGGCGTTGGCCAAGGTGGGAGGAAAGAAATCTCATTATTTCCTTCCCCACCGATTGTTATCCCCCTTTTTAGGGATCTTGATCTTATCCCTTCGGGATATGATCTTATTCCTTCTAAGGGGGGATCTTGGTGCGCCTTGACCAGGGGTGTGGGGCCTTGCCCCCACTACCCACGTCCATGTGGGTCCCCCCATGCAGGTGGGCCCCACTCCGGAACCTTCTAGAACCTTCCCGGTACAATACCGAAAAATCCCGAACATTTTCCGGTGGCCAAAATAGGACTTCCCATATATAAATCTTTACCTCCGGACCGTTCCGGAACTCCTCGTGACGTCCAGGATCTCATTCGGGACTCCGAACAACATTCGGTAACCACATACAAACTTCCTTTATAACCCTAGCGTCAACGAACCTTAAGTGTGTAGACCCTACGGGTTCGGGAGACATGTAGACATGACCGAGACGTTCTCCGGTCAATAACCAACAGCGGGATCTGGATACCCATGATGGCTCCCACATGTTCCACGATGATCTCATCGGATGAACCACGATGTCAAGGACTTAATCAATCCCGTATTCAATTCCCTTTGTCTATCGGTATGTTACTTGCCCGAGATTCGATCGTCGGTATCCAATACCTTGTTCAATCTCGTTACCGCTAAGTCACTTTACTCGTTCCGTAACACATCATCCCGTGATCAACTCCTTGGTCACATTGCGCATATGATGATGTCCTACCGAGTGGGCCCAGAGATACCTCTCCGTTTACACGGAGTGACAAATCCCAGTCTCGATCCGCATAAAACAATAGATACTTTCGGAGATACCTGTAGTGCACCTTTATAGTCACCCAGTTACGTTGTGACGTTTGATACACCCAAAGCACTCCTATGGTATCCAGGAGTTACACGCTCTCATGGTCGAAGGAAGAGATACTTGACATTGGCAAAGCTCTAGCAAATGAACTACACGATCTTTTGTGCTAGTATTAGGATTGGGTCTTGTCCATCACATCATTCTCCTAATGATGTGATCCCGTTATCAACGACATCCAATGCCCATAGCCAGGAAACCATGACTATCTGTTGATCACAACGAGCTAGTCAACTAGAGGCTCACTAGGGACATATTGTGGTCTATGTATTCACACGTGTATTACGATTTCCGGATAATACAGTTATAGCATGAATAAAAGACAATTATCATGAACAAGGAAATATAATAATAATACTTTTATTATTGCCTCTAGGGCATATTTCCAACACGAGCAAGAGGAGGAAGGGGCCGATCAGACAAAGGAGGCTGAGAAGTCTGCCGATCAGGAGGAAGATGATAGTAATTGGTGCCCTTTTGAATATGAATACCTGCCCGAGTTTTGTTACGTCTGTGGGATCCTGGGACACGAGGATAAGATGTGCAGTTGTAAGCTGAAACGAGGGGAGAAGGCGCAGTTCGGGCCATGGCTGAGGGCCTATATGCCGAGGCGGAATGGAGGAGGTGCTCGAGGAAGATGGGGAGAGGGAGGAGCCTATCGTAGTGGGCGTAACGCAGGCAGCAAAGGTGTGGGGGTTCGGAGAGGGCAGTCCTCGTCGGCCAGTGATGCACCGTCCTGGCGTAGAAACACGAAGAGCTGTGGTGACCCAGTGGAGGAGGAAGAGAAGGGGCAGGAGGTGATGAGCCCGTTGAAGTTATCAAACGAGGGGGGTGAAGGAAGAAAGAGCGTAGCAGGTTGTGACGCCCCCGATTCAATTGTACACTAATCATGCACGCAAACGTGTACGATCAAGATCAGGGACTCACGGGAAGATATCACAACACAACTCTAAAACATAACTAAGTCATACAAGCATCATAATACAAGCCAGGGGCCTCGAGGGCTCGAATACAAGTGCTCGATCATAGACGAGTCAGCGGAAGCAACAATATCTGAGTACAGACATAAGTTAAACAAGTTTGCCTTAAGAAGGCTAGCACAAACTGGGATACAGATCGAAAGAGGCGCAGGCCTCCTGCCTGGGATCCTCCTAAACTACTCCAGGTCGTCGTTAGCGGCCTGCACGTAGTAGTAGGCACCTCCAGTGTAGTAGGAATCATCGTCGACGGTGGCGTCTGGCTCCAGGGCTCCAGCATCTGGTTGCGACAACCAGGTAGAAGGGAAAGGGGAAAAGAGGGAGAAAAGCAACCATGAGTACTCATCCAAAGTACTCGCAAGCAAGGAGCTACACTACATATGCATGGGTATATGTGTAAAGGGCCATATCGGTGGACTGAACTGCAGAATGCCAGAATAAGAGGGGGGATAGCTAATCCTGTCGAAGACTACGCTTCTGGCAGCCTCCGTCTTGCAGCATGTAGAAGAGAGTAGATTGAAGTCCCCCAAGTAGCATCTCCAAGTAGCATCTCCAAGTAGCATCTCCAGTAGCATCGCAGTAGCATAATCCTACCCGGCGATCCTCCCCTCGTCGCCCTGTGGAAAAGCGATCACCGGGTTGTCTGTGGAACTTGGAAGGGTGTGTTTTATTAAGTATCCGGTTCTAGTTGTCATAAGGTCAAGGTACAACTCCAAGTCGTCCTGTTACCGAAGATCACGGCTATTCGAATAGATTAACTTCCCTGCAGGGGTGCACCACATAACCCAACACGCTCGATCCCATTTGGCCGGACACACTTTCCTGGGTCATGCCCGGCCTCGGAAGATCAACACGTCGCAGCCCCACCTAGGCACAACAGAGAGGTCAGCACGCCGGTCTAAATCCTATGCGCGCAGGGGTCTAGGCCCATCGCCCATTGCACACCTGCACGTTGCGTACGCGGCCGGTGAGCAGACCTAGCAACCTCCATTACAAAGGAAGTTGCGTTAACGCAGTCCAACCCGGCGCGCGCCACTCAGTCGCTGACGTCAAGAAGGCTTCGGCTGATACCACGACGCCGGGATACCCATAACTACTCCCGCGTAGATGGTTAGTGCGTATAGGCTCGTAGCCGACTCAGATCAAATACCAAGATCTCGTTAAGCGTGTTAAGTATCCGCGAACGCCGAACAGGGCCAGGCCCACCTGTCTCCTAGGTGGTCTCAACCTGCCCTGCCGCTCCGCCACAAAGTAACAGTCGGGGGCCGTCGGGAACCCAGGCCCACCTCTACCGGGATGGAGCCACCTGTCCTTTCAGCCCCCAACTCCGAACAGTATCACAGGTAATGTAACAGTGTAAAGTATATAGTATATGCCCGTGATCACCTCCCGAAGTGATCACAGCCCAGTAGTATAGCATGGCAGACGGACAAGAGTGTAGGGCCACTGATGGAACACTAGCATCCTATACTAAGCATTTAGGATTGCGGGTAAGGTATCAATGACTGTAGCAGCAATGACAGGCTATGCATCAGAATAGGATTAACAGAAAGCAGTAACATGCTACGCTACTCTAATGCAAGCAGTATAGAGAAGAGTAGGCGATATCTGGTGATCAAGGGGGGGGGGGGCTTGCCTGGTTGCTCTGGCAAGAGAGAGGGGTCGTCAACTCCGTAGTCGAACTGGTCAGCAGCAGCGTCGGTCTCGTAGTCTACCGGAGAGAAGAGGGGGAAGAAATAATGAATACGGAGCAAACAAAGCACCACAAAATATATCAAGGCAATACGCGGTGTTCGGTGTGCCCTAACGCGGTAGTAGGTGATACCGGTGAAGGGGGGAAACCCCCCGGGAAAGTATTCCCGGTGTTTCGTGTTTTCGGGCAGAGGAACCGGAGGGGGAAAGTTGCGGGTTCGATAGGTTAGGGGTGTGTGGCGGACGAACGGACCGCGTATCCGGATTCGTCTCGTCGCTCTGAGCAACTTTCACGTTGTTTTAATCTGAGTTACGGATTAAAAGATATGATTTTTTTAAAGATTTTATTAATTTCTGGAATTTAATCAATTAATTATTTAATTCGAAAAATGGAATTATGACGTCAGCATGATGCCATGCTGACGTCAGCAGTCAACAGGGTTGACTAGGTCAACCCTGACATGTGGGTCCCGTTCGTCATACTCTGTTAACTAATTATCTTAGTTAAGTTTAATTAATAGTAGTTAATTAGGTTAATTAGTCATTAGGTTTAATTTATCAGGATTAATTAAATTAATTATTTACTTAATTAATTAATTAATTAATTAATTTTATTCATTATTATTTTTATT
>NC_057810.1:127573287-127574264 GCF_018294505.1 Triticum aestivum | reverse complement strand
CGCAGTAGCATAATCCTACCCGGCGATCCTCCCCTCGTCGCCCTGTGGAAAAGCGATCACCGGGTTGTCTGTGGAACTTGGAAGGGTGTGTTTTATTAAGTATCCGGTTCTAGTTGTCATAAGGTCAAGGTACAACTCCAAGTCGTCCTGTTACCGAAGATCACGGCTATTCGAATAGATTAACTTCCCTGCAGGGGTGCACCACATAACCCAACACGCTCGATCCCATTTGGCCGGACACACTTTCCTGGGTCATGCCCGGCCTCGGAAGATCAACACGTCGCAGCCCCACCTAGGCACAACAGAGAGGTCAGCACGCCGGTCTAAATCCTATGCGCGCAGGGGTCTGGGCCCATCGCCCATTGCACACCTGCACGTTGCGTACGCGGCCGGTGAGCAGACCTAGCAACCTCCATTACAAAGGAAGTTGCGTTAATGCAGTCCAACCCGGCGCGCGCCACTCAGTCGCTGACGTCACGAAGGCTTCGGCTGATACCACGACGACGGGATACCCATAACTACTCCCGCGTAGATGGTTAGTGCGTATAGGCTCGTAGCCGACTCAGATCAAATACCAAGATCTCGTTAAGCGTGTTAAGTATCCGCGAACGCCGAACAGGGCCAGGCCCACCTGTCTCCTAGGTGGTCTCAACCTGCCCTGCCGCTCCGCCACAAAGTAACAGTCGGGGGCCGTCGGGAACCCAGGCCCACCTCTACCGGGATGGAGCCACCTGTCCTTTCAGCCCCCAACTCCGAACAGTATCACAGGTAATGTAACAGTGTAAAGTATATAGTATATGCCCGTGATCACCTCCCGAAGTGATCACAGCCCAGTAGTATAGCATGGCAGACGGACAAGAGTGTAGGGCCACTGATGGAACACTAGCATCCTATACTAAGCATTTAGGATTGCGGGTAAGGTATCAATGACTGTAGCAGCAATGACAGGCTATGCATCAGAATAGGATTAACAGAAA
>NC_057810.1:127488978-127501905 GCF_018294505.1 Triticum aestivum | reverse complement strand
GACTCCGAACTCCTTCGGTACATCAAAACATGTAAACTCATAATATAACTGTCATCGTAACCTTAAGCGTGCGGACCCTACGGGTTCGAGAACAATGTAGACATGACCGAGACACGTCTCCGGTCAATAACCAATAGCGGGACCTGGATGCCCATATTGGCTCCTACATATTCTACGAAGATCTTTATCGGTCAGACCGCATAACAACATACGTTGTTCCCTTTGTCATCGATATGTTACTTGCCCGAGATTCGATCGTCGGTATCCAATACCTAGTTCAATCTCGTTACTGGCAAGTCTCTTTACTCGTTCCGTAATACATCATCTCACAACTAACATATTAGTTGCAGTGCTTGCAAGGCTTATGTGACGTGCATTACCGAGAGGGCCCAGAGATACCTCTCCGACAATCGGAGTGACAAATCCTAATCTCGAAATACGCCAACCCAACATCTACTTTTGGAGACACCTGTAATGCTCCTTTATAATCACCCAGTTACGTTGTGACGTTTGGTAGCACCCAAGGTGTTCCTCCGGCAAACGGGAGTTGCATAATCTCATAGTTATAGGAACATGTATAAGTCATGAAGAAAGCAATAGCAATGTACTAAACGATCAGGTGCTAAGCTAATGGAATGGGTCATGTCAATCAGATCATTCAACTAATGATGTGACCTCGTTACTCAAATAACAACTCTTTTGTCTATGGTTAGGAAACATAACCATCTTTGATTAACGAGCTAGTCAAGCAGAGGCATAGTAGTGACACTCTGTTTGTCTATGTATTCACACATGTATTATGTTTCCGGTTAATACAATTCTAGCATGAATAATAAACATTTATCATGATATAAGGAAATAAATAATAACTTTATTATTGCCTCTAGGGCAATATTTCCTTCAGTCTCCCACTTGCACTAGAGTCAATAATCTAGTTCACATCGCCATGTGATTTAACAGCAATAGTTCACATCACCATGTGATTAACACCCATAGTTCACATCGCTATGTGACCAACACCCAAAGGGTTTACTAGATTCAGTAATCTAGTTCACATCGCTATGTGATTAACACCCAAGGAGTACTAAGGTGTGATCATGTTTTGCTTGTGAGAGAATCTTGGTCAACGGGTCTGCCACATTCAGATCCTCATGTATTTTGCAAATTTCTATGTCAACAATGCTCTGCATGGAGCTACTTTAGCTAATTGCTCCCACTTTCAATATGTATCTAGATCGAGACTTAGAGTCATCTAGATTAGTGTCAAACTTGCATCGGCGTAACCCTTTACGATGAAACTTTTTTCACTTCCATAATAGAGAAACATATCCTTATTCCACTAAGGACAATTTTGACCGCTGTCTAGTGATCTACTCCTAGATCACTATTGTACTCCCTTGCCAAACTCAGTGCAGGGTATACAATAGATCTGGTACACAGCATGGCATACTTTATAGAACCTATGACCGAGGCATAGGAAATGACTTTCATTCTCTTTCTATTTTTTGCCGTGGTCGGGCTTTGAGTCTTACTCAACTTCACACCTTGTAACACAGGCAAGAACTCTTTCTTTGAATGTTCCATTTTGAACTACTTCAAAATCTTGTCAAGGTATGTACTCATTGAAAAAACTTATCAAGCGTCTTGATCTATCTCTATAGATCTTGAAACTCAATATGTAAGCAGCTTCACCGAAGTCTTTCTTTGAAAAACTCCTTTCAAACACTCCTTTTATGCTTTACAGAATAATTCTACATTATTTCCGATCAACAATATGTCATTCACATATACTTATCAGAAATGTTGTAGAGCTCCCACTCACTTTCTTGTAAATACAGGCTTCTCCGAAAGTCTGTATAAAACCAAATGCTTTGATCACACTATCAAAACGTTTATTCCAACTCCGAGAGGCTTGCACCAGTCCATAAATGGATCGCTGGAGCTTGCACACTTTGTTAGCTCCCTTTGGATCGACAAAACCTTCCGGTTGCATCATATACAACTCTTCTTCCAGAAATCCATTCAGGAATGCAGTTTTGACATCCATCTGCCAAATTTCATAATCATAAAATGCGGCAATTGCTAACATGATTCGGACGGACTTAAGCATCGCTACGGGTGAGAAGGTCTCATCGTAGTCAATCCCTTGAACTTGCCGAAAACCTTTTGCGACAAGTCGAGCTTTGTAGACAATAACATTACCATCAGCGTCAGTCTTCTTCTTAAAGATCCATTTATTCTCAATTGCTTGCCGATCATTGGGCAAGTCAACCAAAGTCCATACTTTGTTCTCATACATGGATCCCATCTCAGATTTCATGGCTTCAAGCCACTTTGCGGAATCTGGGCTCATCATCGTTTCTTCATAGTTCGTAGGTTTCATCATGATCTAGTAGCATGACTTTCAGAACATGATTACCGTACCACTCTGGCGCGGATCTTACTCTGGTTGATCTACGAGGTTCAGTAGTATCTTGTTCTGAAGTTTCATGATCATCATCATTAGCTTCCTCACTAACTGGTGTAGGTGTCACAAAAACAGTTTTATGTGATGTAGTACTTTCCAATAAGGGAGCAGGTACAGTTACCTCGTCAAGTTCTACTTTCCTCCTACTCACTTCTTTCAAGAGAAACCCCTTCTCCAGAAAGTTTCCGAATTTAGCAAAAAAAAAAAGTCTTGCCTTCGGATCTGTGGTAGAAGGTGTATCCAATAGTTTCCTCTGGATATCCTATGAAGACGCACTTCTCCGATTTGAGTTTGAGCTTATCAGGATGAAATATTTTCATATAAGCATTGCAACCCCAAACTTTAAGAAACGACAGCTTAGGTTTCTTGCCAAACCATAGTTCATATGGTGTCGCCTCAACGGATTTAGATGGTGCCCTATTTAATGTGAATGTAGCTGTCTTTAATGCATAACCCCAAAATGATAGTGGTAGATCCGTAAGAGACATCATAGATTGCACTATATATCTAATAAAGTACGGTTATGACGTTCGGACACACCATTATGCTGTGGTGTTCCATGTGGCATGAGTTTGTGAAACTATTCCACATTGTTTTAATTGAAGACCAAACTCGTAACTCAAATATTTGTCTCCGCGATCAGATCGTAGAAACTTTATTTTCTTGTCACGATGATTTTCCACTTCACTCTGAAATTCTTTGAACTGTTCAAATGTTTCAAACTTATGTTTCATCAAGTAGATATCCCCATATCTGCTCAAATCATCTGTGAAGGTCAGAAAATAATGATACCTGCTTCAAGCTTTAATATTCACCGGACCACATACATCAGTATGTATGATCTCCAACAAATCTGTTGCTTGCTTCATTGTTCCGGAGAACGGCGTTTTAGTCATCTTGCCCAAAAGGCATGGTTCGCAAGCATCAAGTGATTCATAATCAAGTGATTCCAAAATCCCATCAGCATGGAGTTTCTTCATGCGCTTTACACCAATATGACCTAAACGGCAGTGCTACAAATAAGTTGCACTATCATTATTAACTTTGCATCTTTTGGTTTCAATATTATGATTATGTGTATCACTACGATCGAGATCCAACGAACTATTTTCATTGGGTGTGTAACCATATAAGGTTTTATTCATGTAAACAGAACAACAATTTATTCTCTTACTTAAATGAATAACCGTATTACAATAAACATGATCAAATCATATTCATGCTCAACGCAAACACCAAATAACACTTATTCAGGTTCAACACTAATCCCGAAAGTATAGGGAGTGTGCGGTGATGATCATATCAATCTTGGAACCACTTCCAACACACATCGTCACTTCACCCTTAACTAGTCTCTGTTTATTCTGCAACTCCCTTTTCGAGTTACTAATCTTAGCAACTGAACTAGTATCAAATACTGAGGGGTTGCCATAAACACTAGTAAAGTACACATCAATAACATGTATATAAAATATACTTATGTTCACTTTGCCATCCTTCTTATCTGCCAATCACTTGGGGTAGTTCCGCTTCCAGTGACCAGTCCCTTTGCAGTAGAAACACTTAGTCTCAGGCTTAGGACCAGACTTGGGCTTCTTTACTTGAGCAGCAACTTGCTTGCCATTCTATTTGAAGTTCCCCTTCTTCCCTCTGCCCTTTTCTTGAAACTAGTGGTCTTGTCTACCATCAACACTTGATGTTTTTCTCGATTTCTACCTTCGTCTATTTCCGCATTACGAAGAGCTTGGGAATTATTTCCGTTATCCCTTGCATATCATAGTTCATCACGAAGTTCTACTAACTTGGTGATGGTGACTAGAGAATTCTGTCAATCACTATCTTATCTGGAAGATTAACTCCCACTTGATTCAAGCGATTGTTGTACTCAGACAATCTGGGCACATGCTCACTAGTTGAGCGATTCTCCTCCATCTTTTAGCTATAGAACTTGTTGGAGACTACATATCTCTCAACTCGGGTATTTGCTTGAAATATTAACTTCAACTCCTGGAACATCTCATATGCTCCATGACGTTCAAAACGTCGTTGAAGTCCCGATTCTAAGCCATTAAGCATGGTGCACTAAACTATCAAGTAGTCATCATATTGAGCTAGCCAAACGTTCATAACGTCTGCATCTGCTCCTGCAATAGGTCCGTCACCTAGTGGTGCATCAAGGACATAATTCTTCTGTGCAGTAATGAGGATAAACCTCAGATCACGGATCCAATCCGCATCATTGCTACTAACATTTTTCAACATGATTTTCTCTAGGAACATATCAAAATAAACACAGGGAAGCAACAACGCGAGCTATTGATCTACAACATAATTTGCAAAATACTACCAGGACTAAGTTCATGATAAATTAAAGTTCAATTAATCATATTATTTAAGAACTCCCACTTAGATAGACATCCCTCTAATCCTCTAAGTGATTACGTGATCCAAATCAACTAAACCATGACCGATCATCACGTGAGATGGAGTAGTTTTCAATGGTGAACATCGTTATGTTGATCATATCTACTATATGATTCACGCTCGACCTTTCGGTCTCCGTGTTCCGAGGCCATATCTGTATATGCTAGGCTCGTCAAGTTTAACCTGAGTATTCTGCGTGTGCAAAACTGGCTTGCACCCGTTGTAGATGGACGTAGAGCTTATCACACCCGATCATCACGTGGTGTCTGGGCACGACGAACTTTGGCAACGGTGCATACTCAGGAAGAACACTTCTTGATAATTTAGTGAGAGATCATCTTATAATGCTACCGTCAATCAAAGCAAGATAAGATGCATAAAAAGATAAACATCACATGCAATCAATATAAGTGATATGATATGGCCATCATCATCTTGTGCTTGTGATCTCCATCTCCAAAGCACCGTCATGATCACCATCGTCACCGGCGCGACACCTTGATCTCCATCGTAGCATCGTTGTCGTCTCGCCAATCTTATGCTTCCACGACTATCACTACCGTTTAGTAATAAAGTAAAGCATTACATCGCGATTGCATTGCATACAATAAAGCGACAACCATATGGCTCCTGCCAGTTGCCGATAACTCGGTTACAAAACATGATCATCTCATACAATAAAATTCAACATCATGCTTTGACCATATCACATCACAACATGCCCTGCAAAAACAAGTTAGACGTCCTCTACTTTGTTGTTGCATGTTTTACGTGGCTGCTACGGGCTTAAGTAAGAACCAATCTCACCTACGCATCAAAACCACAACGATAGTTTATCAAATAGACTCCGTTTTAACCTTCGCAAGGATCGGGCGTAGCCATACTTGGTTCAACTAAAGTTGGAGAGGCAGTCGCCCGCAAGCCATCTCTGTGCAAAGCACGTCGAGGGAACCGGTCTCGCGTAAGCGTACGCGTAAGGTTGGTCCGGGTCGTCTCGTCCAACAATACCGCCGAACCAAAGTATGACATGCTGGTAGGCAGTATGACTTGTATCGTCCACAACTCACTTGTGTTCTACTCGTGCATATAACATCAACATAAATAACCTGGCTCGGATGCCACTGTTGGGTTTCGTAGCAATTTCAAAAATTTTCCTACGCACACGCAAGATCATGGTGATGTATAGCAACGAGGGGAGAGTGTTGTCTACGTACCCAACGCAGACCGACTGCGGAAGCGATGACACGACGTAGAGGAAGTAGTCGTACGTCTTCACGATCCAACCGATCAAGCACCGAAACTACGGCACCTCCGAGTTCGAGCACACGTTCAGCTCGATGACGATCCCCGGACTCCGATCCAGCAAAGTGTCGGGGAAGAGTTCCGTCAGCACGACGGCGTGGTGACGATCTTGATGAACTACAGCAGCAGAGCTTCGCCTAAACTCCGCTACAGTATTATCGAGGTATATGGTGGAAGGGGGCACCGCACATGGCTAAGGAATAGATCACGTGGATCAACTTGTTGTTCCTTTGGTGCTAGCCCTGCCCCTCTATTTATATGTTGAGCCCCGGGGTCGAAACTTGGAGCAAAAGCCTCCTCAAAGTCGGTTTTTCCCGAAAGGCAAGAGTCCCACTCGGACTCCAGGACCAAACGCCACAATCCTTGGCGTCTGGCCCAGACGCCATGGGCCTCGGCGTCTGGCCCAGGGCCAGACGCCAGGGTCTCCGACGTTTCGCCCCCTGGACTACGCAAAACTCCTTTTGCACCAATCTAAAGCCTCATGGGCTTGACCCCTTGGCCTAACCATATCATCCAATATATGAATCTTTACGTCTCGACCATTTCGAGACTCCTCGTCATGTCCCCAATCTCATCCGGGACTCCGAACTCCTTCGGTACATCAAAACATGTAAACTCATAATATTACTGTCATCATAACCTTAAGCGTGCGGACCCTACGGGTTCGAGAACAATGTAGACATGACCGAGACACGTCTCCGGTCAATAACCAATAGCGGGACCTGGATGCCCATATTGGCTCCTACATATTCTATGAAGATCTTTATCGGTCAGACCGCATAACAACATACGTTGTTCCCTTTGTCATCGATATGTTACTTGCCCGAGATTCGATCGTCGGTATCCAATACCTAGTTCAATCTCGTTACTGGCAAGTCTCTTTACTCGTTCCGTAATACATCATATCACAACTAACATATTAGTTGCAGTGCTTGCAAGGCTTATGTGATGTGCATTACCGAGAGGGCCCAGAGATACCTCTCCGACAATCGGAGTGACAAATCCTAATCTCGAAATACGCCAACCCAACATCTACTTTTGGAGACACCTGTAATGCTCCTTTATAATCACCCAGTTACGTTGTGACGTTTGGTAGCACCCAAGGTGTTCCTCCGGCAAACGGGAGTTGCATAATCTCATAGTTATAGGAACATGTATAAGTCATGAAGAAAGCAATAGCAACATACTAAACGGTCAGGTGCTAAGCTAATGGAATGGGTCATGTCAATCAGATCATTCAACTAATGATGTGACCTCGTTACTCAAATAACAACTCTTTTGTCTATGGTTAGGAAACATAACCATCTTTGATTAACGAGCTAGTCAAGCAGAGGCATACTAGTGACACTCTGTTTGTCTATGTATTCACACATGTATTATGTTTCCGGTTAATACAATTCTAGCATGAATAATAAACATTTATCATGATATAAGGAAATAAATAATAACTTTATTATTGCCTCTAGGGCATATTTCCTTCATTTGTGTTACTGATAAGGATTATGAATTCTCTGTTGATCCTGAGATTATTACTTTAGTTGAATCCGATCCTTTTTATGGCCTTGAATCTGAAACTGTTGTGGCACATCTCACCAAGTTAAATGATATAGCCACCCTGTTTACTAATGATGAGAAGTCTCGCTATTATTATATCCTCAAGATAATTCCGTTCTCATTAAAGGGTGATGCTAAGACTTGGTTTAATTCTCTTGATCCCGGCTGTGTGCGTAGTCCCCAGGATATGATTTATTACTTCTCTTCCAAATATTTCCCTGCTCATAAGAAACAAGCTGCCTTGCGGGAAATATATAATTTTGTGCAAATCAAAGAAGAGAGTCCCCCACAAGCTTGGGGGAGGCTTCTCCGATTACTTAATGCTTTGCCTGATCATCCTCTTAAGAAAAATGAAATACTTGATATCTTTTATAATGGACTAGACGATGCTTCCAAGGACTACTTGGATAGTTGTGCTGGTTGTGTTTTCAGGGAAAGAACAGTCAACGAAGCTGAATTACCATTAAATAATATGTTGACCAATGAAAATAATTGGACTCTTCCTGAGCCAATTCCTGAGGTAGTTCCTGAACCAATTGAGCCAACTCCTGAGCTTATTCCTAAACCCTCTCCGAAGAAGAGAGGTGTTCTATTTCTCAGTCCTGAAGATATGCAAGAGGCAAATAAATCAATGAAAGAAAAATGTATAAAAGCTTAAGATGTTAAGAATTTACCACCCATTGAAGAAATACATGGTCTTAATATACCACCTGTCGAAGAACCACATTGTCTTGATAATCCAACACAGGTAGTAAAGGTAAATTCTCTCTATAGATATGATAAAGTTGAAATCCCCTCTACTAAATTTCATAGCCCATGCTTAGATGAATTTGATGACTTTCTGGCTAGACAAGAAAGTTTTAATGCTTATGTTGGTAGAGAATTAAAGAATAATGCTTTCGAGATAGGACGCTTGAGTGATTATATGGCTAGAGTTAAAGGTGAACTTAAACTCATTAGCAAATATGCGTCTATGGTTGCTGTTGGGTTTCGTAGTAATTTCAAAAAATTTCCTACGCACACGCAAGATCATGGTGATGTATAGCAACGAGAGGGGAGAGTGTTGTCTACATACCCTTGTAGACCGTAAGCGGAAGCGTTAGCACAACGCGGTTGATGTAGTCGTACGTCTTCACGGCCCGACCGATCAAGCACCGAAACTACGGCACCTCCGAGTTCTAGCACACGTTCAGCTCGATGACGTCCCTCGAACTCCGATCCAGCCGAGTGTCGAGGGAGAGTTCCGTCAGCACGACGGCGTGGTGACGATCTTGATGTTCTACCGTCGCAGGGCTTCGCCTAAGCACCGCTACGATATTATCGAGGTGGACTATGGTGGAGGGGGGCACCGCACACGGCTAAGAGATCCAAGGGATCAATTGTTGTGTCTTTGGTGCTAGCCCTGCCCCTCTATTTATATGTTGAGCCCTGGGGTCGAAACTTGGAGCAAAAGCCTCCTCAAAGTCGGTTTTTCCCGAAAGGCAAGAGTCCCACTCGGACTCCAGGACCAAACGCCACAATCCTTGGCGTCTGGCCCAGACGCCATGGGCCTCGGCGTCTGGCCCAGGGCCAGACGCCAGGGTCTCCGGCGTTTGGCCCCCTGGACTCCGCAGAACTCCTTTTGCACCGATCTAAAGCCTCATGGGCTTGACCCCTTGGCCTAACCATATCATCCAATATATGAATCTTTACGTCTCGACCATTTCGAGACTCCTCGTCATGTCCCCAATCTCATCCGGGACTCCGAACTCCTTCGGTACATAAAAACATGTAAACTCATAATATAACTGTCATCGTAACCTTAAGCGTGCGGACCCTACGGGTTCGAGAACAATGTAGACATGACCGAGACACGTCTCCGGTCAATAACCAATAGCGGGACCTGGATGCCCATATTGGCTCCTACATATTCTACGAAGATCTTTATCGGTCAGACCGCATAACAACATACGTTGTTCCCTTTGTCATCGGTATGTTACTTGCCCGAGATTCGATCGTCGGTATCCAATACCTAGTTCAATCTCGTTACTGGCAAGTCTCTTTACTCGTTCCGTAATACATCATCTCACAACTAACATATTAGTTGCAGTGCTTGCAAGGCTTATGTGATGTGCATTACCGAGAGGGCCCAGAGATACCTCTCCGACAATCGGAGTGACAAATCCTAATCTCGAAATACGCCAACCCAACATCTACTTTTGGAGACACCTGTAATGCTCCCTTATAATCACCCAGTTACGTTGTGACGTTTGGTAGCACCCAAGGTGTTCCTCCGGCAAACGGGAGTTGCATAATCTCATAGTTATAGGAACATGTATAAGTCATGAAGAAAGCAATAGCAATGTACTAAACGATCAGGTGCTAAGCTAATGGAATGGGTCATGTCAATCAGATCATTCAACTAATGATGTGACCTCGTTACTCAAATAACAACTCTTTTGTCTATGGTTAGGAAACATAACCATCTTTGATTAACGAGCTAGTCAAGTAGAGGCATACTAGTGACACTCTGTTTGTCTATGTATTCACACATGTATTATGTTTCCGGTTAATACAATTCTAGCATGAATAATAAACATTTATCATGATATAAGGAAATAAATAATAACTTTATTATTGCCTCTAGGGCATATTTCCTTCAGTCTCCCACTTGCACTAGAGTCAATAATCTAGTTCACATCGCCATGTGATTTAACAGCAATAGTTCACATCACCATGTGATTAACACCCATAGTTCACATAGCTATGTGACCAACACCCAAAGGGTTTACTAGATTCAGTAATCTAGTTCACATTGCTATGTGATTAACACCCAAGGAGTACTAAGGTGTGATCATGTTTTGCTTGTGAGAGAATCTTGGTCAACGGGTCTGCCACATTCAGATCCTCATGTATTTTGCAAATTTCTATGTCAACAATGCTCTGCATGGAGCTACTCTAGCTAATTGCTCCCACTTTCAATATGTATCTAGATCGAGACTTAGAGTCATCTAGATTAGTGTCAAACTTGCATCGGCGTAACCCTTTACGACGAAACTTTTTTCACTTCCATAATAGAGAAACATATCCTTATTCCACTAAGGACAATTTTGACCGCTGTCTAGTGATCTACTCCTAGATCACTATTGTACTCCCTTGCCAAACTCAGTGCAGGGTATACAATAGATCTGGTACACAGCATGGCATACTTTATAGAACCTATGACTGAGGCATAGGAAATGACTTTCATTCTCTTTCTATTTTTTGCCGTGGTCGGGCTTTGAGTCTTACTCAACTTCACACCTTGTAACACATGCAAGAACTCTTTCTTTGAATGTTCCATTTTGAACTACTTCAAAATCTTGTCAAGGTATGTACTCATTGAAAAAACTTATCAAGCGTCTTGATCTATCTCTATAGATCTTGAAACTCAATATGTAAGCAGCTTCACCGAAGTCTTTCTTTGAAAAACTCCTTTCAAACACTCCTTTTATGCTTTACAGAATAATTCTACATTATTTCCGATCAACAATATGTCATTCACATATACTTATCAGAAATGTTGTAGAGCTCCCACTCACTTTCTTGTAAATACAGGCTTCTCCGAAAGTCTGTATAAAACCAAATGCTTTGATCACACTATCAAAACGTTTATTCCAACTCCGAGAGGCTTGCACCAGTCCATAAATGGATCGCTGGAGCTTGCACACTTTGTTAGCTCCCTTTGGATCGACAAAACCTTCCGGTTGCATCATATACAACTCTTCTTCCAGAAATCCATTCAGGAATGCAGTTTTGACATCCATCTGCCAAATTTCATAATCATAAAATGCGGCAATTGCTAACATGATTCGGACGGACTTAAGCATCGCTACGGGTGAGAAGGTCTCATCGTAGTCAATCCCTTGAACTTGCCGAAAACCTTTTGCGACAAGTCGAGCTTTGTAGATAGTAACATTACCATCAGCGTCAGTCTTCTTCTTAAAGATCCATTTATTCTCAATTGCTTGCCGATCATCGGGCAAGTCAACCAAAGTCCATACTTTGTTCTCATACATGGATCCCATCTCAGATTTCATGGCTTCAAGCCACTTTGCGGAATCTGGGCTCATCATCGCTTCTTCATAGTTCGTAGGTTTCATCATGATCTAGTAGCATGACTTTCAGAACAGGATTACCGTACCACTCTGGCGTGGATCTTACTCTGGTTGATCTACGAGGTTCAGTAGTATCTTGTTCTGAAGTTTCATGATCATCATCATTAGCTTCCTCACTAACTGGTGTAGGTGTCACAAAAACAGTTTTCTGTGATGTACTACTTTCCAATAAGGGAGCAGGTACAGTTACCTCGTCAAGTTCTACTTTCCTCCCACTCACTTCTTTCAAGAGAAACCCCTTCTCCAGAAAGTTTCCGAATTTAGCAAAAAAAGTCTTGCCTTCGGATCTGTGGTAGAAGGTGTATCCAATAGTTTCCTCTGGATATCCTATGAAGACGCACTTCTCCGATTTGAGTTTGAGCTTATCAGGATGAAATATTTTCATATAAGCATTGCAACCCCAAACTTTAAGAAACGACAGCTTAGGTTTCTTGCCAAACCATAGTTCATATGGTGTCGCCTCAACGAATTTAGATGGTGCCCTATTTAATGTGAATGTAGCTGTCTTTAATGCATAACCCCAAAACGATAGTGGTAGATCCGTAAGAGACATCATAGGTTGCACTATATATCTAATAAAGTACGGTTATGACGTTCGGACACACCATTATGCTGTGGTGTTCCATGTGGCATGAGTTTGTGAAACTATTCCACATTGTTTTAATTGAAGACCAAACTCGTAACTCAAATATTTGTCTCCGCGATCAGATCGTAGAAACTTTATTTTCTTGTCACGATGATTTTCCACTTCACTCTGAAATTCTTTGAACTGTTCAAATGTTTCAAACTTATGTTTCATCAAGTAGATATCCCCATATCTGCTCAAATCATCTGTGAAGGTCAGAAAATAATGATACCTGCTGCAAGCTTTAATATTCACCGGACCACATACATCAGTATGTATGATCTCCAACAAATCTGTTGCTTGCTTCATTGTTCCGGAGAACGGCGTTTTAGTCATCTTGCCCAAAAGGCATGGTTCGCAAGCATCAAGTGATTCATAATCAAGTGATTCCAAAATCCCATCAGCATGGAGTTTCTTCA
>NC_057810.1:127479249-127488392 GCF_018294505.1 Triticum aestivum | reverse complement strand
TGATGATCATATCAATCTTGGAACCACTTCCAACACACATCGTCACTTCACCCTTAACTAGTCTCTGTTTATTCTGCAACTCCCTTTTCGAGTTACTAATCTTAGCAACTGAACTAGTATCAAATACTGAGGGGTTGCCATAAACACTAGTAAAGTACACATCAATAACATGTATATAAAATATACTTATGTTCACTTTGCCATCCTTCTTATCTGCCAATCACTTGGGGTAGTTCCGCTTCCAGTGACCAGTCCCTTTGCAGTAGAAACACTTAGTCTCAGGCTTAGGACCAGACTTGGGCTTCTTTACTTGAGCAGCAACTTGCTTGCCATTCTATTTGAAGTTCCCCTTCTTCCCTCTGCCCTTTTCTTGAAACTAGTGGTCTTGTCTACCATCAACACTTGATGTTTTTCTCGATTTCTACCTTCGTCTATTTCCGCATTACGAAGAGCTTGGGAATTATTTCCGTTATCCCTTGCATATCATAGTTCATCACGAAGTTCTACTAACTTGGTGATGGTGACTAGAGAATTCTGTCAATCACTATCTTATCTGGAAGATTAACTCCCACTTGATTCAAGCGATTGTTGTACTCAGACAATCTGGGCACATGCTCACTAGTTGAGCGATTCTCCTCCATCTTTTAGCTATAGAACTTGTTGGAGACTACATATCTCTCAACTCGGGTATTTGCTTGAAATATTAACTTCAACTCCTGGAACATCTCATATGCTCCATGACGTTCAAAACGTCGTTGAAGTCCCGATTCTAAGCCATTAAGCATGGTGCACTAAACTATCAAGTAGTCATCATATTGAGCTAGCCAAACGTTCATAACGTCTGCATCTGCTCCTGCAATAGGTCCGTCACCTAGCGGTGCATCAAGGACATAATTCTTCTGTGCAGTAATGAGGATAAACCTCAGATCACGGATCCAATCCGCATCATTGCTACTAACATTTTTCAACATGATTTTCTCTAGGAACATATCAAAATAAACACAGGGAAGCAACAACGCGAGCTATTGATCTACAACATAATTTGCAAAATACTACCAGGACTAAGTTCATGATAAACTAAAGTTCAATTAATCATATTATTTAAGAACTCCCACTTAGATAGACATCCCTCTAATCCTCTAAGTGATTACGTGATCCAAATCAACTAAACCATGACCGATCATCACGTGAGATGGAGTAGTTTTCAATGGTGAACATCGTTATGTTGATCATATCTACTATATGATTCACGCTCGACCTTTCGGTCTCCGTGTTCCGAGGCCATATCTGTATATGCTAGGCTCGTCAAGTTTAACCTGAGTATTCTGCGTGTGCAAAACTGGCTTGCACCCGTTGTAGATGGACGTAGAGCTTATCACACCCGATCATCACGTGGTGTCTGGGCACGACGAACTTTGGCAACGGTGCATACTCAGGGAGAACACTTCTTGATAATTTAGTGATAGATCATCTTATAATGCTACCGTCAATCAAAGCAAGATAAGATGCATAAAAAGATAAACATCACATGCAATCAATATAAGTGATATGATATGGCCATCATCATCTTGTGCTTGTGATCTCCATCTCCAAAGCACCGTCATGATCACCATCGTCACCGGCACGACACCTTGATCTCCATCGTAGCATCGTTGTCGTCTCGCCAATCTTATGCTTCCACGACTATCACTACCGTTTAGTAATAAAGTAAAGCATTACATCGCGATTGCATTGCATACAATAAAGCGACAACCATATGGCTCCTGCCAGTTGCCGATAACTCGGTTACAAAACATGATCATCTCATACAATAAAATTCAGCATCATGCTTTGACCATATCACATCACAACATGCCCTGCAAAAACAAGTTAGACGTCCTCTACTTTGTTGTTGCATGTTTTACGTGGCTGCTACGGGCTTAAGTAAGAACTAATCTCACCTACGCATCAAAACCACAACGATAGTTTGTCAAATAGACTCCGTTTTAACCTTCTCAAGGACCGGGCGTAGCCATACTCGGTTCAACTAAAGTTGGAGAGACAGTCGCCCGCAAGCCATCTATGTGCAAAGCACGTCGAGGGAACCGGTCTCGCGTAAGCGTACGCGTAAGGTTGGTCCGGGTCGTCTCGTCCAACAATACCGCCGAACCAAAGTATGACATGCTGGTAGGCAGTATGACTTGTATCGTCCACAACTCACTTGTGTTCTACTCGTGCATATAACATCAACATAAGTAACCTAGGCTCGGATGCCACTGTTGGGTTTCGTAGTAATTTCAAAAATTTTCCTACGCACACGCAAGATCATGGTGATGTATAGCAACGAGAGGGGAGAGTGTTGTCTACATACCCTTGTAGACCGTAAGAGGAAGCGTTAGCACAACGCGGTTGATGTAGTCGTACGTCTTCACGGCCCGACCGATCAAGCACCGAAACTACGGCACCTCCGAGTTCTAGCACACGTTCAGCTCGATGACGTCCCTCGAACTCCGATCCAGCCGAGTGTCGAGGGAGAGTTCCGTCAGCACGACGGCGTGGTGACGATCTTGATGTTCTACCGTCGCAGGGCTTCGCCTAAGCACCGCTACGATATTATCGAGGTGGACTATGGTGGAGGGGGGCACCGCACACGGCTAAGAGATCCAAGGGATCAATTGTTGTGTCTTTGGTGCTAGCCCTGCCCCTCTATTTATATGTTGAGCCCCGGGGTCGAAACTTGGAGCAAAAGCCTCCTCAAAGTCGGTTTTTCCCGAAAGGCAAGAGTCCCACTCGGACTCCAGGACCAAACGCCACAATCCTTGGCGTCTGGCCCAGACGCCATGGGCCTCGGCGTCTGGCCCAGGGCCAGACGCCAGGGTCTCCGGCGTTTGGCCCCCTGGCCTCCGCAAAACTCCTTTTTGCACCGATCTAAAGCCTCATGGGCTTGACCCCTTGGCCTAACCATATCATCCAATATATGAATCTTTACGTCTCGACCATTTCGAGACTCCTCGTCATGTCCCCAATCTCATCCGGGACTCCGAACTCCTTCGGTACATCAAAACATGTAAACTCATAATATAACTGTCATCGTAACCTTAAGCGTGCGGACCCTACGGGTTCGAGAACAATGTAGACATGACCGAGACACGTCTCCGGTCAATAACCAATAGCGGGACCTGGATGCCCATATTGGCTCCTACATATTCTACGAAGATCTTTATCGGTCAGACCGCATAACAACATACGTTGTTCCCTTTGTCATCGATATGTTACTTGCCCGAGATTCGATCGTCGGTATCCAATACCTAGTTCAATCTCGTTACTGGCAAGTCTCTTTACTCGTTCCGTAATACATCATCTCACAACTAACATATTAGTTGCAGTGCTTGCAAGGCTTATGTGATGTGCATTACCGAGAGGGCCCAGAGATACCTCTCCGACAATCGGAGTGACAAATCCTAATCTCGAAATACGCCAACCCAACATCTACTTTTGGAGACACCTGTAATGCTCCTTTATAATCACCCAGTTACGTTGTGACGTTTGGTAGCACCCAAGGTGTTCCTCTGGCAAACGGGAGTTGCATAATCTCATAGTTATAGGAACATGTATAAGTCATGAAGAAAGCAATAGCAATGTACTAAACGATCAGGTGCTAAGCTAATGGAATGGGTCATGTCAATCAGATCATTCAACTAATGATGTGACCTCGTTACTCAAATAACAACTCTTTTGTCTATGGTTAGGAAACATAACCATCTTTGATTAACGAGCTAGTCAAGTAGAGGCATACTAGTGACACTCTGTTTGTCTATGTATTCACACATGTATTATCTTTCCGGTTAATACAATTCTAGCATGAATAATAAACATTTATCATGATATAAGGAAATAAATAATAACTTTATTATTGCCTCTAGGGCATATTTCCTTCAGTTTCTACTCAAGCTGAGCAAGTACTTAAGGCTCAAAATGATTTGCTCGATGAATTAAATAATAAACCTGACTTTTCTATTAGAGTGGCTACTAGAACTGGTAGAATGACTCAGGAACCTTTGTATCCTGAAGGCAACCCTAATAGAATCGAGCAAGATTCTCAGAGAAATAATTTAGAAGCACCTAGTTCTTCCAAAAAGAAGAAAAAGAAAATTGATAGGAATTTGCATGCTTCTAGTGAACCTATTGTAGACACACCTGAGAATCCCAATGATATTTCTATTTCTGATGCTGAAACACAATCAGGTGATGAACATGAACCTAGTGATAATGTTAATGATAATGTTCATGTTGATGCTCAACCTAGCAAAAATAATGAAGTAGAGATTGAACCTGCTGTTGATCTTGATAACGCACAATCAAAGAATCAACATTATGATAAGAGAGACTTTGTTGCTAGGAAGCACGGTAGAGAAAGAGAACCATGGGTTCAGAAACCCATGCCCTTTCCTCCCAAACCATCCAAGACAAAGGATGATGAGGATTTTGAGCGCTTTGCTGAAATGATTAGACCTATTTTCTTACATATGCACTTAAATGATATGCTTAAATTAAATCCTTATGCTAAGTATATGAAGGATATCATTACAAATAAAAGAAAGATACCGGAAGCTAAAATTTCCACCATGCTTGCTAATTATACTTTTAAGGGTGGAATACCAAAGAAACTTGGAGACCCAGGGGTACCAACCATACCATGATCTTGGAGCCGGTATTAGTGTTATGCCTTTCTCTTTATATCGTAGACTTGAATTGAATAAGTTGACACCTACTGAAATATCTTTGCAAATGGCTGATAAATCAACTGCTATACCTGTCGGTATTTGTGAGGATGTGCCTGTTGTGGTTGCAAATGTCACTATCTTAACGGACTTTGTTATTCTTGATATTCCTGAGGACGATATTATGTCAATTATCCTTGGTAGACCCTTTTTGAATACTGCAGGGTTGTTATTGATTGCAACAAAGGCAATGTCACTTTTCATGTTAATGGTAATGAGCATACAGTACACTTTCCGAGGAAACAATCTCAAGTTCATAGTATCAATTCTATTGGAAAAGTTCCAACTATCATTATTGGAGGTTTTGAATTTCCTCTCCCTACAGTCAAGAAAAAGTATGATATTCTTATTGTTGGGGATGTTCATATCCCCATTGAGGTAACTTAGTGTTATTCGAAATTTCTCCGGTTCCATGTTATTCGAAATGAGTTTGTTAACAAGACTTGATCAACCTTATTAGTGGATTCATTTTGATGATCATGAGATGGATGAAACTAGAAGGCACAACCTTTTGTACCCTCTTTTTACTTTCTGTTATTTAGAATAAATAAAGCAAAAATAGTATTATCTGTCTGTATTCTGAATTATCCGTGCAATAAAAAATATTCCGAAAATAGAAGTGCTCCAAATGCCCTGCAAATTTAGTAGGATTTTTATGAAATATTTGAGGATTTTAGGCACTGAAATCACTGCAGGAGGGGCAAGCACCAGGCCACGAGAGTGGAGGGCGCGCCCACACCCCCTGGGCGCACACCCCTGTCTCGTGGGCCCTGGTGGCCCTCATCCACTTATGCCAGCACCCACACACTCCATCTTCTTTCCCAAAAAATCTCCATCCAGCTCAAGCACGAGTTCTATCTCATTTTGCTGCGATTTTCGATCTCCTTGCTCAAAGCTCCATTCACAAAACTGCTTTGGGAGATTGTTGCTTGGTATGTGACTCCTCCATTGGTCCAATTAGTTTTTGTTCTAGGGCTTTATTCATTGCAAATTTTTACTGCATAGGTGACCATGTTCTTGAGATTGCATGTTAAATTTATGAGGTCCCAAGTAATTCTAATGCATGATATAGGCTCTAGGCACTTGTAGGAGTTGTTACTATCAACCTTGTTTAGTTTTATTCACTTCTATTTTGAAGTTACTAAAATTTCAGAAATTTTTGAGAAAAAGAATTATGTCTAGGAGAATGTACTAAGGTGGTTCCTCAGTAAAGAAAGGACCTAGGATTGCTATACGTGAGCAAGACGATGAACTACGGAGGGACGCATAAGTACGAGCTTGTGAGTGGCCATCCGACGATTTTATGGTCGAAGCAGGCTTTAAGAAGGAATTTGACGCGTATGTGCATAATGCCGATCTGGAGGACTTCTTAAAAGATAAGTGTCCTCAGTACTATCAATTGACTGATTCATTTATGCAAAGGTTTAAATATAAATGTACACGTAATTCTCCGAGTGTTCTATTTGATATCTATGATACATCTTATACCATGGACTTAGAGGATTTTACAACTGCTTGCAAACTTCCACAGTGGGGCAATATTAATGATCCCCACAAATCTGAATTTAGAGATTTCCTTGCTAGTATTACTGTGGGAGAATCTAAAGATATTGCACAAGCTACCATAGGGAGCATTCTTTTTCCTGCTATACATTATTTTGCTCTCTTCATTGGTAGATGCATTAATGGTAAAGATGAAGCATGTCATATGTGTGTGCCTGATCTTTGTGTCCTTAAGAGTGCCATGTTAGGTTATAAAGATTATAACTTGGGGGCAATAGTTGCACGTAGGTTGCATAATAATGGTAGAGCTGGAGATTTATTTGGAGGAATTTATGCGACCCATGTAGCAAATTATCTTGGTATAGTCCCACGAGAGGGGGATATGATGTTGCCTCCTGCTTATTTAGATTATGACGCTATGTTCCAACATCATTTTCGTAAGAGTAATGAACAATTCCTCCAGTATCGACTAATCTTTGATAGACGTAGCACTGTCCATGTTACTCTTCCTGCTCCTTTCCTTTTTGATTACTAGGCAAAAGGAAGATATTTTGTTACCAGGGAGGAAGCGGCTGAACACGAGGGGAGAGTAGCCGCGGTCCGTGGCATTAGACCAACTTAGGCCAAAAGCCTAAACTTGGGGGAGTACGTATTTCTCACCGACTTTACATTCATGTTCACACACTATTCTAGCTGTCGGTGCTCATACTCTTTCATTGTATTATCCATGCTAGTTTAATTTTCTTTTTCTAGCTTTCTTCTTATGTGTTTGATAAACCTTAAGAAAAACCAAAAAAATTAGTTAGTTTAATTTCCATGCTTGTAGTAGAATTAAAATGAAAACCCAAAAAGATTTCTCGTTCTTCTTCTTACTTGTTGGGAGCTTTCCCGTGGAAATAGCTTTATTTTCTTTTCTTTCCTTTGGGGGTCGAGAGTATAAGATCATATTGAAAATGTTTAGTGGCTCTCATATGCATGATTGTTTATTTAACTTAGAGCCCATATTACTTGTCTTCTCTCTTGAGTTGAATGCTTGCAGATTCCAGCTTAGTCCAATGCATGTGCACTACTATTATTATACACATCGTTCGGTCGTGCAAGTGAAAGGCAATCATGACGATATATGATGAACTGGTTGAGATGAGAAAAGCTGGTATGAATTCGACCTCTCTTGTTTTTGTAAATATGATGAGTTCATCGTTCCTGATTCAGCTCATTATGAAGTAAACATATTTGCAATGACATTTAGAGATTATATTTGCTTGTGCCATGCTTGATTAGCTATGAGTTATAATGGTTTACCTTGCGTGCCAACATGCTATTAGAATGATTATGATGTGGTATGATGGGATGGTATCCTCCTTGGAATGAATTGAGTGACTCAACTTGGCACATGTTCATGCATGTAGTTGAAACAAATCAACACAACCTTCACGATATTTATGTTCATGGTGGATTATATCCTACTCATGCTTGTACTCGGTGTGAATTAATTTTAATGCATGTTCATGACTGTTGTCGCTCTCTCAGTTGGTCGCTTCCCAGTCTTTTGCTAGCCTTCACCTATACTAAGCGGGAATACTGCTTGTGCATCCAAACTTCTTAAACCCCAAAGTTTTTCCAATGAGTCCACCATACCTTCCTATATGCGGTATCTACCTGCCGTTCCAAGTAAATTTGTATGTGCCAAACTCCAAACCTTCAAATGAAATTCTGTTTTGTATGCTCGAGCAGCTCATATTTCAACTAGGGCTGCCTATATCTTCCATGCTAGGTGGGTTATTCTCAAGAGGAGTGGACTTCGCTCCTCATTCACAAGAAAGGGCCGGTAACCGGGATGCCCAGTCCCATGATCCAAAAAGATCAAAGCAAATCAAAATAATTAAACAAAACTCCCCGAGGGCAGTTGTTAGTTGGAGGCACTCGTTGTTTCGAGCAAGCCATGGATTGATGCTTGTTGGTGGTGGGGGAGTATAAACTTTTACCATTCTGTTTGGAAACTGCTTAATGTATGTAGTATGGAGGATACATCCATCTCATAGTTGTTGCGTTGACAGTGAAAGTATGCCGCTCAAAATGTTATTCAATCTCTATTTTAAAATCGAGCTCTGGCACCTCTATAAATCTCTTCTTCCCTCTACGAAGGGTCTATCTATTTACTTTTATGTTGAGTCATCATCCCTCTTATTGAAAAGCACCCGCTGGAGAGCACACTGTCATTTGCATTCATTGCTATTGGTTTATATTGGGTATGACTTGACTGGATCTCTTTTACCATGAATTACAATGTTTAGTCTGTCCTTGATCTTTAAAGGTGCTCTGCATTTATGTTTTGCAGTCTCAGAAAGGGCTAGCAAGATACCATTTTGTTATATCATGTTATGATTGTTTTGAGAAAGTGTTGTCATCCGAGTTTTATTATTATGGCCCTCTAGCTGATTATGCATTAATATGAGTAATTGTGAGACCTAAGTGTTATTGTGAGTATGGTTAGTTCATAATATTTGCTGAAACATGAATGCTGGCTTTGCATGTTTACAACAACAAGAGCAAACAGAGTTTGTAAAAGTTTTTCTTTATCACTTCCAGTTTATCAACTGAATTGCTTGAGGACAAGCAAAGGTTTAAGCTTTGGGGAGTTGATACGTCTCCAACGTATCTACTTTTCCAAACACTTTTGCCCTTGTTTAGGACTCTAACTTGCATGATTTGAATAAAACTAACCCGGACTGACGTTGTTTTCAGCAGAACTGCCATGATGTTGTTTTATGAGTAGAAAACAAAAGTTCTCGGAATGACCTGAAAATCCACGGAGGCAAGTTTTGGTAAATATAAAAAATATTGGTGAAAGAATCAAGACCAGGGGGCCCACACCCTGTC
>NC_057810.1:127471092-127478999 GCF_018294505.1 Triticum aestivum | reverse complement strand
CCCTGTCTCGTGGGCCCCCTGACACTCCATCGACCTCAACTCCAACTCCATATATTCGGTTTCGTGGAGAAAAAACCCAGAGAGGAAGTTTCATTGCGTTTTATGATACAGAGCCGCCGCCAAGCCTAATCTCTCTCGGGAGGGCTAATCTGGAGTCCGTTCGGGGCTCCGGAGAGGGGGATTCGTCGCCGTCGTCATCATCAACCATCCTCCATCACCAATTTCATGATGCTCATCGCCGTGCGTGAGTAATTCCATCGTAGGCTTGCTGGACGGTGATGGGTTGGATGAGATTTAGCATGTAATCAAGTTAGTTTTGTTAGGGTTTGATCCCTAGTATCCACTATGTTCTGAGATTGATGTTGCTATGACTTTGCTATGCTTAATGCTTGTCACTATGGCTCGAGTGCCATGATTTCAGATCCGAACCTATTGTGTTTTCATGAATATATGTGTGTTCTTGATCCTATCTTGCAAGTCTATAGTCACCTATTATGTGTTATGATCCGACAACCCCGAAGTGACAATTATCGGGATACTTCTCGGTGACGACCGTAGTTTGAGGAGTTCATGTATTCACTATGTGTTAATGCTTTGGTCCGGTTCTCTATTAAAAGGAGGCCTTAATATCCCTTAGTTTCCACTAGGACCCCGCTACCACGGGAGGGCAGGACAAAAGATGTCATGCAAGTTGTTTTCCATAAGCATGTATGACTATATACGGAATACATGCCTACATTACATTGATGAACTGGAGCTAGTTCTGTGTCACCCTATGTTATAGCTATTACATGAGGAATCGCATCCGACATAATTATCCATCACCGATCCAATGCCTACGAGCTTTTCACATATTGTGTTTCGCTTATTTACTTTTCCGTTGCTACTGTTATAATCACTACAAAACTATTATCTTTACTTTTGCCACTGTTACCATTACTATCATACTACTTTGCTACTAAATACTTTGCTGCAGATACTAAGTTATCCAGGTGTGGTTGAATTGACAACTCAACTGCTAATACTCAATAATATTCTTTGGCTCCCCTGGTGTCGAATCAATAAATTTGGGTTGAATACTTTACCCTCGAAAGCTGCTGCGATCCCCTACACTTGTGGGTTATCACTGGTCACCGTGGAGGCCAAGGCTGGCTGCTAGAATGCCCCAATAATGGTGGAGCAGTATGAGTTCTCGGTGCAGTTTGAGGAGAATGCTCAATGCTCCCACAACCGCCTGACTCACCATCTTAAGTGTCTCCAACCCCCTTCTAGCTAGTGCTGAGGATCCAACATGTGGATGCCTTTGAATAGCAAACAATGTGGTATTTCAATGTGTTTAATCGGCAGTTGTATGCTATGTTTTGGACTTCATATGTTCAGTGGGTTTTGCTTGTTCAAACATAGCGCAACATGAAAAACTTGCCAAAAATAGCAACATGCACAACTTACCAAAAACAACATCATGCAAAACTTACTTAAAATGGGACCACACTTGAAATGTTGACTTTTCAAAACTTGTGGTTTGCAAGTTTATGATTTTTCCACCTACTAGTTCACACAAGAGGGCTTTATGCACATGCATTTTAATTTTTGATGTTTTTTTCATTTTCTTTGATTTTTCTTTGATTTTAATTTCACACAAGAGGTTGTCACATCAACTATTGCTTCTACAACTATCGCTAACACATAGTGATAAAGTAAAGCAATTATATGGCGCTTGCACTTCATACAATAAAGAGACAACCCTAAGGCTCCTGCAGGTTGCCGATAACTTACAAAACATGATCATCTCATACAATAACGTTTATCACATCATGTCTTGACCATATCACATCACAACACGCCCTGCAAAAACAAGTTAGACGTCCTCTACTTTGTTGTTGCAAGTTTTACATGGCTACTACGTGCTTCCAGCAAGAACCGTTCTTACCTACGGCAAAAACCACAACGGTGATTTATCAAGTTTGCTGTTTTAACCTTCTTCAAGGACCGGCTGTAGTCAAATTTGATTCAACTAAAGTAGGAGAAATAGACACCCGCCAACCATCTTTATGCAAAACTAGTTGCATGTCAGTCGGTGGAACCGGTGTCATGTGCATGAACATGTAAGGTCGGATCGGGCCGCTTCACCCACAATGCCGCCGAATCAAAATAAGGCGTTGGTGGTAAGCAATATGAACATCACCGCCTACAACTTCTTTGTGTTCTACTTGTGCATATCATCTACGCATAGACCTGGCTCGGATGCCACTGTTGGGAATCGTTGCATGGAAAACAAAAAAATTCTACGCACGCACAATGATCTACCCATGAAGATGCATAGAAAAAACGAGGTGGATAGTGTGTCTATGTACCCTCGTAGACCGTAAGCATTTCATAACGTGGTTGATGTAGTCAAACTTCTTCGCGCTTCAACCGATCAAGTACCAAACGCACGGCACCTCCGTGTTCTGCACACGTTCAGCTCCGTGACGTCCCTCGCCTTCTTGATTCAGCAAGACGTCAAGGTAGTAGATGAGTTCCGTCAGCACAACGGAGTGGTGACGGTGAGGGCAAAGTGATCTCCGCAGGGCTTCGCCTAAGCACTACGAAAATATGACCGGGAATGTAAATGGTGGAGGGGGGCGCCGCACACGGCTTGGCAATTGTCTGTTGTGTTCTAGGCGCCCCCTCCCACATATATATAGGTGCAAGGAAGGGAGGAGCAGCCAAAGGAGGCGCCCAAGTAGGAGGAATCCTACTTGGGGTCCCTCCCAAGCCATGCCCCCTTTTCCTTATTTGGAGTGCGGGGAAAGGCAGGGGAGGGTAGCGCCCTCCCCCTTTACCTTCCCTAGGGCTGGCCAAACAAGGGAGGGGGCACACCAGCCCCCTTGTGGGCTGGTTTGTCCCCTCATTTGGCCCATAAGGCCCATATCTTGCTGGGGGGTGCCCGGAACCCCTTCCGGTGACCCAATTCCTTCCCCGTACGTCCCGTAACACTCCCGGTGTCCAAATACCATCGTCATATATATCAATCTCTACCTCTAGACCATTTCAAGACTCCTCGTCATGTCTGTGATCCCATTCGGGACTCCAAACAACATTTGTCACCAAAACATATAACTCATATAACACTATATCGTCAACAAACATTAAGCGTGCGGACCCTACAGGTTCGAGAACTATGTAGACATGACCAAGACACCTCTCCGGTAAATAACCAATAGCGGAACCTGGATGCCCATATTGGCTCCTACATATTCTGCAAAGATCTTTATCGGTCGAACTGTTATGACAACATACGTAATTCCCTTTGTCCATCAGTATGTTACTTGCCCGAGATTCGATCGTCGGTATCTTTATACCTAGTTCAATCTCGTTACCGACAATTCTCTTTAATCGTTTCGTAATACATCATCTCGTGACTAACTGCTTAGTCATTTGCTTGCAAGCTTATGATGTGTGTTACCGAGAGGGCCCAGAGATACCTCCCCGATACTTGGAGTGATGAATCCTAATCTCGATCTATGCCAACTCAACAAACACCTTCGGAGATACCTGCAGAGCATCTTTATGATCACCCAGTTATGTTGTGATGTTTGATGGCACACAAGGTATTCCTCCGGTATCCGGGAGTTGCATAATCTCATAGTTGAAGGAATAAGTAATTGAAAGCAATAGCAATAAACTGAAAGATCATTATGCTAAGCTAACGGATGGGTCTTGTCCATCACATCATTCTCCTAATGATGTGATCCCGTTATCAAATGACAACACATGTCTATTGTTAGGAAACCTTAACCATCTTTGATCAACGAGCTAGTCTAGTAGAGGCTTACTAGGGACACGGTATTTGTTTATTGTCATGCCCAATATGCGACCCTATCCAAAAGGAACTCGAAGGTCCCACCAAGGATAGACCCGCATATTGAAACACTTTTGCAAGGTGGATATCATTACATCAACATTACATAATAGATGGGGATACTTACATAAGGCATACAATGCCACACGAATACAACATCACAATACATAAGAGCATCATCCGACTATGGATGAAACACAAACAGAAACTCAAACGACATCCACCCTGCTAGCCCAGGCTGCCGACCTGGAACCTATCCCCTAATCGAAGAAGAAGCAGACGAAGAACTCCAAGACAAGCAAACATCGCTCTCGCATCAAGATCATCGCATAACCTGTACCTGCAACTGTTGTTGTAGTAATCTGTGAGCCACGAGGACTCAGCAATCCCATTACCATGGGTATCAAGACTAGCAAAGCTTAAAGGGAAAGGAAGGGGTAAAGTAGTGAGGCTGCAGCAACGACTAAGCATATATGGTGGCTAACATACGCAAATAAGAGCGAGAAGAGAGCAAAAGGAACGGTCATGAAGCTAGCAATGATCAAGAAGTGATCCTAAACTCCTACTTACGTCAAACATAACCCAGAAACCGTGTTCACTTCCCGGACTCTGCCGAAAAGAGACCATCACGGCTACACACACGGTTGATGCATTTTAATTCGGATCTGGTGTCAAGTTATCTACAACCGGACATTAACAAATTCCCATCTGCCTATAACCGCAGGCACGGCTTCCGAAAAATTATACCCTGCAGGGGTGTCCCAACTTAGCCCATGATAAGCTCTTGCGATCAACGAAGGATATACCTTCTCCTAGGAAGACCCGATCAGATTCGGAATCCCGGTTTACAAGACATTTCAACAATGGTAAAACAAGACCAGCAAGACCGCCCGATGCACCGACAATCTCGATAGGATCTGCACATATCTTGTTCTCAGGGCAACACCGGATAAGCTAAGCGTACAGGTACCAACGTAACCCAAGTTGCCAAGGGATGGTCCCGCACGGTGCTCTAGTTTGGACCAACACTTAGACAAGCATTGACCTGGGGGGGCTGTAATAAAGATGACCCTTGGGTTAATTACTCCCAAGGGAAATATAGGTGGTGGTGAGGCAAATGGTAAAACCAATGTTGGGCCTTGCTGGAGGAGTTTTATTCAAAGCGAACTGTCAAGGGGGTCCCGTAAATCACCCGACCGCGTAAGGAACGCAAAATCCGGGAACATAACACCGGTATGACGGAAACTAGGGCGGCAAGAGTGGAACAAAACACCAGGCATAAGGCCGAGCCTTCCACCCTTTACCAAATATATAGATGCATTAATAATATAAGAGATATTGTGATATCCCAACATAATCCTGTCCGCCATGGGGAAATCTTCAACTTCACCTGCAACTAGCAACGCTATAAGAGGGCTGAGCAAAGCGGTAACATAGCCAAGCAATGGTTTGCTAGGAAGGGTGTCAAAGGTTAGAGGTTCATGGCAATTTGGGAGGCTTGAAGAGCAAAAGATAGGTAACGCAGCATAGCGATAGAACGAAGCAACTAGCATAGCAATGATAGTAGTGAGATCCAGGGTAGCGATCATCTTGCCTGAAATCCCGCAAGAAAGAAGAACGAGTCCATGAAGAAGACGAATGGATGAAGCCGAACCAAGCATAGATGAACGAATCCTCACGATCGCAACAAAACGGGAACTATCAAGAAGAAGCACACAACATGGTAAACACACCACACATGAACAAGGCATGATGCACAAACAAGCATGATGCATGACAAGACTACATGAAGCTACTCATGGCAAGAGATGATGCAAACAAGAACAACACATCAAGGCAAGTTTAAATGAGACCGGGAACAACATATAACAATTCCGGTAAGTCCTCATATGCAAATTTCGAAATTGGTCCAGATCTGAATACCTTATGTTCAAGTTGTTAAACAGCAAGTTAAGATGCACCAAGATGATCTACACGAGATTCTAGTCAAGTTACATATAAAGTTCATTATATTTGGAGCTACGGCCTAGAAGATATGAGCAAAACAAGTTAAACATGGCATTGATGCAAAATGCATACAAACATCAAGCAAACACCTCAAAACAAGGATGCAACATGATAATATGAAACTACATGCAAAAACAAGCAAGTTTGTATAGAGCACACTCAAAACGGAGCAACGGTGCAACACATACACTCCAAACAAGACATAACAACAATCTGCCCAAAACAGCAGCTAGGCATCTTGCAAGCATCAAAACAACATGCTACAGGACCTCAACAAGAAAATAAAAGGCATGGGCATGATGTACAGGTAAAGCACAACAAACATGAACACTGAGCTATCTCCAGAAAACACTAGAACATGCTCAAACACACATGGCAAGATTGCAAATAATAATAGTTGACTTTGCAGAAAATAACATCAGGTTGCGATGTTTAGAGCTATCAAACAACATGTTACATGAACTTATCATGGAAAACAAAGGCATGGCATGATACTACTAAATGCATAGAACAAAAGTCCCTTACTAACCATGAGCCAAAAAGGATCAGAAGAAATGATGGCACCCATGTAAACATGGCAAGTTATATTACAGATTCAAACATGGCAGGAACAACGATACGAAGGCATGTAGATGAGCCTGTGCAACTCACTACAGAGAAAAACATGGCATGGCAAGGCAACTAACAGTAAGAAGGCATGTTTGTGAAGCTAAGAATGGCAATACCAAGTTCATAGGGTGCATGGAACACTAGCATCAATCATGGCAACAACTGAACTTAATGTTAACAGGCTGACAGCAACATTATTTAGCAACTTTGGAGCAAGATTATAACAAGCTACAGCAGGCTATAATTGTAACCAGGGGCATGGATGGATAGAGCATGCCATGTAGAACAAAATACCTTTAGTGAACATCTCCAGATTATGCATAGAATGACTTGTAGAAGCAGGTTTACATAGCATCACGAAATAACAGATTCAGCCTAGCAAAACAGCAACAACAAGTACCCTACTTAACAAGCTCGATTCACTCACCACAAGTCATTGCATGACAAGATAAGCATAGCATCAGCAAGAAGACATGTTTATGAAACAAACCAAGGCAAGAACAAGTTCATAGCATGCAAGGATCAACTACAACAACCTTGGCAAAATTGAATAACATGTATACAATTTGCCAGGAAACATTTTAAAGCAAAAGTAGAGCACGAAAATGACATGTTAGACTACTCCATAATTGCAAACAGGGGCATGAGTGGATAGACAATAACCATATGTTCAAAACACCCTTACTGAAGTATCTCAAAATATGCATGGATCTCTCTGTAGCATCATGTTTACATGACATCAAAATAACAGCAGAACAGGGACTAAAAATGACAACATTACGAAGCCTACTTTGCATGCTTGTGCTAGTCACCACATTGATCACAAAAATACATGGTAAGCACCTCTGTGAAGAAGACATGACATAGATCAAAACACATGTAGACATCAACCTCATAGGATGCACACATCAATCATGGCAAAAATGACAAATGAGCAAGTTCTGTTAACAAACAGCAGACAACATCATGAAGCACTCTTGCAATGATGATTCAGGCATCAAGATGAACTCAAATGAATATTATGCAATGGAATGAAATTAATTACTCGTTGAGTCGAACAGTTTGACATATTATACGCACAAAATGGAGCTACAGATGCAGAGATACAATGCGATGAACATGGCATGATAATGACAAAATACAGGGACTTGATGGAATTTCGACCTCGGGGAAAAGTCAACCGCGGCGAGGATTTCGCCGGAATCTCGCCGGAGAGGAGGGAGATGGCCGGGATTGGGCGTGGGGGCGCCGGACGAGGTCGGCGGAGGCGGGGACGAGGGGCTCCCGGGCGGATCTCACCGGATCCGCCCCGGGGCGAGGCGCGGCGGAGGCGAACCGGAGGACGGCGGCGGGGCGAGGCGAGCTCCGGCGAGCTCGGGGCGCCGGGCAGGCGGCACGGGGCACCTCGGAGATGGCAGGGCCGTGTTACGGCGGCGGCGCGGGCCGG
>NC_057810.1:127467642-127470665 GCF_018294505.1 Triticum aestivum | reverse complement strand
GACGTGTCCGACGCGGCGCGGACGCGTCCGGCGCGGCGGAGGACGATTTGCTAGGGTTTGGACAGGGATTGATCCGCGAATTTCGGGGGAGGGGTGTTTATATAGGTAGGGGGAGCCAGGAGAGTCCAAATGAGGCACGGTTTTCGCCCACACGATTGTGATCGAACGACCGAGAGCATGAAGGAGAGTTTGCTGGGTTTTGGGCCACTTTGGAGGGGTGTTGGGCTGCAAGACAAAAGGGGCTTTTACGGTTCCCCGGTTAACCGTTGGAGTATAAAACAACCTCCAAATGGCACGAAACTTGACAGGCGGTCTATCGGTGGTATACCAAGGCCACTTGGCAAGGCTCAGTCCATTCCGAGAACGTTTAACACCCGCTCACAACAAGAGACAAAAGGGGGACGCCGGAGGGCATAAGAGTGCCTGATTGCAAAACAGACAACGGGGAAAATGCTCGGATGCATGAGACGAACACGTATGCAAAATGAAATGCACATGATGACATGATAAAATGCAACACACAAGCAAATGACATGGCAACGGCAGCGAATAACTGGCGGACACCTGGCGCAACGAATCCGGAGCATTACATTTATGTATTCACACATGTATTTAAGTTTCGGATCAATACAATTCTAGCATGCATAATACACCTTCCTCATGATTTAGGAAATATAATAATAACCATTTTATTATTGCCTCTATGGTATATTTCCATCAATGTGGCGAGCCCATTTTTTTCTTTTTCCATGGTGCTTCCTAAGGAGATGGACTCGCTAGTGGCCTTGGCGATGTCCATTACGCCCTCACCACCTTTGTTGGAGCCCAATTCCGAGGCGCTTTCTATGAAAGAGCTTTACAACTTGCTCGCCTGCTTGGAGGCGATAGCCCTGGGTCTGGCTAGGTGATTGTGTGCCTTGTAACGGAGGAGGCTACTATGGGCAAAATCAAGAGAGTGGAGAAGGCTATCATGAGTAAAGGCAAAAAGAGCGGTGCAATAGGAATGCCGTCTGCAGCTGCTTAATGGATGATTCTCGGTCTCTTTGCCTGTCCTCATAGATTTACTTGTCTTCGTGGATTTGGTGCTGTCCATGTTGATGTATAAATGCACATCCCACCTTCCCTCATCAGTTCTAAATGGTATCAGAGCTAAGAGGTTTTGAGTTTAAGACCCAGCTGGCGCAATTTAAAGACCCACTTTCGGTCCACGTTTAGGCCTAAGGGAGCCACATGTGAGGGGGAGTGTTGACATATAAATGCAAAGCCCATCTTTCCCAGTTGGCTTAAGCTTTTGGGTTGCATGTAGTTCTACAGTTTGTTGTCTTCAATCGAGGTGCTTTCGTTGAGGGTTTCTTTACGATTTAGAAGTGTGATGGATCATGGTTGTTGCATGATATGTATGTTAGTGAGGTTGGCCATGTGGTCATGGGGTTTCTCACTTTGCGAGTAGTCTGCATGTGGTCTACAAATGTATAAATTTTTGCCCAGTTTTTGCTAATTAATTGGGCAATTCTCTTCTTCTTAATTAACCAACAAGGCAAATTGTTTGCCTCCATTTCAAAAAAAGGACAAGAACAATTGAGGGGATAATGGTCATTTCATCATGTTTTTGCACTAGCCGCAGCTGCAACGACACAACTATCAAATAACCACATCTCAACCTATTGCAACTGCAATTGTGTAAGTTGCAGCCCAAACAGACACGACCTTTTAGAGGGAGAGACTTATTACATTGAAATATCCTACTGCTAGTTAGAGATCTAAAAAGGAGTCAATTGACTTCATTATTTTGGTCTCTTAAGAACCAACAAAATTGGCATAGTTATCATTCTTTTCTTCCAACATCCGGATGTTTGGACAATTGAAGAACCACCTGACACTTGACACCAACTACCTGGTGAACTAGTTTCCTGTGCAACAGCCACCACCATCGATCACCACACGTCTCATGTGCATCCCTAACCCAATCCCTTGAAATAGGATGCATACATACTGCACGCACTTCTAAAATTTGCACATTTTTTTAGTTTTTCTTTCTTATCACTTGATTGTGACTTGGTTAAATCTCAGTCGACTTAGACCTGGCCACACCTTTTATTTTACCGATACACATTAATTTATCCATTGCTAGCAACACTAGACCTCGATTAATCTTTAACGAGGAGCAACAAACTACTTGGTCTGATGGGCTGATGCGCATCGAAGGATAAAATTACTGTCATGCACGCTTAGACGCATGTATGTATGTTGCTCTCCTTCATTTTGTATTTTTGTCCGCACAAAATTGAGTCGTTCTCGCTCTCCATAGTATGTTGTACTTACTCCCTCCGTTTTTAAATATAAGTTTCTTTTAGAGATTCTAATATGAAGTACATACGAAGCAAAATGAGTAAACCTACAACCTAAAATACGTCTATATATTCATATGTAGTCCATATTAAAATATTTAAAAAAACTTATATTTAAAAACGGATGGAATAGTTAGAAATGCTTTGATCTCAGCCGGTTCATGCCATCTTCGTGTCGCGTGCAAGACCCGTGCATCGAACTAACCATGTAACAGACTCACAGGTGGTTGCACCGAGACCCGCCTTGACTATAAATACATGATCAGTGAGCATCTCTAAACCCACCCAAGACTCACAAGCCAAGCTCACTACTCCTACGTGCTACGTGCTTAACCATCCCGATCGAAGCCAAGCGCAATGGCGTCCTCCAGCAAGGCCTGCGCCACCGCCACCCTCCTTCTGCTGCTGGCCCTCGCCGTCGCCACGGCTGCCGGCGCGTCGAAGCGGAGCATCGCGTCGGAGGCGAATCCGAGGCCGGTGGGGAAGGTCATCGTGACGGAGCCCCTGGTCCCGACGTCAGCGCCGGCCGGCGCGGCGAAGCGCAGCATCGCGTCGGAGGCCAACCCGAGGCCGGTGGGGAAGGTCATCGTGACGGAGCCCCCCATCCCGACGTCGGCGCCGGCCGGCGCGGCGAAGCGGAGCATCGCGTCGGAGGCCAACCCGAGGCCGGTGGGG
>NC_057810.1:127434350-127467308 GCF_018294505.1 Triticum aestivum | reverse complement strand
GAGGCTAACCCGAGGCCGGTGGGGAAGGTCATCGTGACGGAGCCCCCGGTCCCGACGTCGGCGCCGGCCGGTGCGGCGAAGCGGAGCATCGCGTCGGAGGCCAACCCGAGGCCGGTGGCGAAGGTCATTGTGACGGAGCCCCCGGTCCCGACGTCGGCGGAGGTGGACGTTTCGGCGACGTGCGGTCGCTGCTGGAGCTGAGCCCGTGCCTGGCCTTCTTCAGGGACGCGGGCACATTGAAGGCGCCGGCGGGGTGCTGCAAGGGCGGCGGCATCGTCCAAGACCAGCCGGCGTGCCTGTGCCACATCTTCAACCACACCCTGGAGCGGGCCATCGGCGTCGACATCCCCGTCGACCGCGCGCTCGGCCTCATCAGCGACGTCTGCCGCCTCACGCTGCTGCAGGACATCATGAGCAGCTGCGACGGCGGCGTGCCGGCGCTGTACGTGTGCCCGGCGCCCTCGGCCTGAATCGCGCGCCTGATATCTGTCGATCCAGGTGATCAAACCGGCCGTATGATCACTAGGAACTTCGACTACGTGCAACGTAGAGCTAGGCTTCTAACAAGTTCACATGCTTAACTAGGCACCTGTTCTAACATATAATTTCTTGCAGGAGGAGATGCGTGAGTAAAAGGTGGCAGCCCCTCTTCCAAGTAAGACGAAAGATGCATACGAATGCAGCTTATCATAGATACTCCATACTAATTGGAGTTTCGAATTAGCAACACATGGAAAGGATATGATACTAGCTACCATATCGATCTTGGGCACACTCTGGTTACAGAAGTATGTACTGTCTCGACGCATAATGATCAATATATAAGAAACAAATAATATTATATATTTACTTGTGCTGCCATGGTTTTACCTTATGGGACAAGTGCAGTTATCTATGTCTTTCAACTCAGCAAAAATTATATGCGGCTTCGTCAAGAAAAGACTTGCATCATCTTTTTCTTTTTTGCGGGGGAAAAGCCACTTTGATCACATGCTTAACTAGGCACCTGTTAAAGGGGGCGGGTCCACCTCGTACGTAAAACACGGAGGGGCGATTGGGGCGATCGCGAGGCGATCGGCTTGAGAGCTAGGGTTAGGGTTTTGCGAGCGGTGGTGGTGAGGATCTCGGTGGCACGGACGGAGACGGCGGCGCCTTCGATCGTGCTTGAACCGGTGGTGTGAACCTCTCGCGGAGGAGGTAGTCATGACGGAAAGGAGAAGGGTTGGCGAGGCAACGCCGAAAGCGGCGGCGACGACGGCGGGGGGATCTACGCCGGCTGCGGCGGGGGCAAGGACACAGAAGATGGCGACTACACCCAAGGTGTCGGGGGAGAAGGAGGCGCAACCAACTGCGATGAGGACGCCACTGGGCTCCCAGAGCAGGAACGCCTCGGTGTCCCCGGGGCTAACGACGTGGCTGGGTGGCCTGAGTCTGACGGAGAAGGAGGCAGGGGGTTTTGTTTTCAAGGAAGCTGAACAAGAGCAGGTCAGACCGGGGAAGTGGTCGGCAATTGGGAAAGCGTTCTCTCCTTGCCCGATGAATAAAAGTGCTCTGGAGAAGTCGATGACAAGGGCTTGGGGGTTGCATAGAGAGGCGCAGTTCAAGATGATTGGGAGGAACCTTTTTGCGGTATCGTTTGGGAGTGAAGGGGACTGGAAACACGCACTAAACAATGGCCCGTGGCAATTTGATTTTAATGTGTTGGTGCTCAAGGACTATGATGGGGCAACTAGACCATCGGAGATGAAGTTTGAATCGGTGGATGTCTGGGTCTGGGTAGATGATCTACCGCTGGATCTTCGTTCGAAGGCGTTCGGGGAAGCACTGGGGAACTGGCTTGGCAAAACTGTGCGGGTGGGTGTGGAAAAAGATGGGTTTGCTAAGGGAGCTGAACTGAGGTTTAGAGTTAAACTACCGGTGTGTGAGCCACTAGTGCGGGGTTTCTACCTAAAGAAGGATGAAGAGGACATTGAGAAAACCTGGTTCGACTTCAAATATGAAAAAATCCCGCACTTTTGTTTCGAGTGTGGAAGACTGGTTCATGGTGAGAATGGATGTGTTCCGGCGGCGGACCCTGATCAGCAATGGGGGGAATGGCTTCGGGCATCCCCGGGGCGATCCTGGGGCAGAAAAGATGTATCTCACAGAGGCCCTGTGGGCAGTGCAAATAGTTTTGGGAGTGTCAGATCAAGTGATGGCGAACAGAGCAGGAGGAAGATGGGTTCAGTCCGTGACCTCCCCACAAAAAGAAACCTGCACAATGAGTTTAACACCCCGGCTGCATCCCGCACTGGCGAGGTGGGCAAGGGGGTGAATGTGGGGGTTGATACTCCTAATAAGCAGGCACAAAAGGTGCATATAACAAGAGAAAGGGACCTACGAGAGGAGACTGAGCAGAAGAGGGAAAAAGATTTGCGCTCTGAACTCCGACAGAGATAGCAAGAGAAACAGGCGGAACTGAGGTTCAGGTACAAGCAACACGGCCAGCGGGGTTATGAGTGTTGGGGAGCGTAGTAATTTCAAAAAAAACTTCCTACACACACGCAAGATCATGGTGATGCATAGCAACGAGAGGGGAGAGTGTGTCCACGTACCCTCGTAGACCGAAAGCGGAAGCGTTATGACAACGCGGTTGATGTAGTTGTACGTCTTCACGATCCGACCAATCCAAGCACCGAACGTACGGCACCTTCGATTTCAGCACACGTTCAGCTCGATGACGATCCCCAGACTCCGATCCAGCAGGGTGTCGGGGATGAGTTCCGTCAGCACGATGGCGTGGTGACAATGATGATGTTCTACCGACGCAGGGCTTCGCCTAAGCACCGCAACGATATGACCGAGGTGGAATATGGTGGAGGGGGGCACCGCACACGGCTAAGGAACGACCACGAAGATCAACTTGTGTTGTTGTGCCTAGAGGTGCCCCCCTGCCCCCGTATATAAAGGAGCAAGGGGGGAGGGGGCGGCCGGCCTAGGAGGGGGCATGCCAAGGGGAGTCCTACTCCCACCGAGAGTAGGACTCCCTCCTTCCTTGTTGGAGTAGGAGAAGGGGGGAAAGAGGGGGAGAGGAGGAAGGAAAAGGGGGCTGCACCCCTTGTCCAATTCGGACCAGAGGGGGGCTGCGCGCCTCCTTCCTTTTGGCCTCTCTCCTCTATTCCCGTATGGCCCAATAAGGCCCATATACTCCCCGGCGAATTCCCGTAACTCTCCGGTACTCCGAAAAATACCCGAATCACTCGAAACCTTTCCGAAGTCCAAATATAGTCGTCCAATATATCGATCTTTACGTCTCGACCATTTCGAGACTCCTCGTCATGTCCCCGATCTCATCCGGGACTCCGAACTCCTTCGGTACATCAAAACTCATAAACTCATAATATAACTGTCATCGTAACGTTAAGCGTGTGGACCCTACGGGTTCGAGAACTATGTAGACATGACCTAGAACTGTTTCCGGTCAATAACCAATAGCGGAACCTGGATGCTCATATTGGATCCTACATATTCTACGAAGATCTTTATCGGTCAAACCGCATAACAACATACGTTGTTCCCTTTGTCATCGGTATGTTACTTGCCTGAGATTTGATCGTCGGTATCCAATACCTAGTTCAATCTCGTTACCGGCAAGTCTCTTTACTCGTTACGTAATGCATCATTCCGTAACCAACTCATTGGTCACATTGCTTGCAAGGCTTATAGTAATGTGCATTACCGAGAGGGCCCAGAGATACCTCTCCAACAATCGGAGTGACAAAACCTAATATCGAAATACGCCAACTCAACATCTACCTTTGGAGACACCTGTAGAGCTCCTTTATAATCACCCAGTTACGTTGTGACGTTTGGTAGCACACAAAGTGTTCCTCCGGTAAACGGGAGTTGCATAATATCATAGTCATAGGAACATGTATAAGTCATGAAGAAAGCAGTAGCAACATACTAAACGATCAAGTGCTAAGCTAACGGAATGGGTCAAGTCAATCACATCATTCTCCTAATGATGTGATCCCATTAATCAAATGACAACTCATGTCTATGGTTAGGAAACTTAACCATCTTTGATTCACGAGCTAGTCAAGTAGAGGCATACTAGTGACACTTTCTTTGTCTATGTATTCACACATGCATTATGTTTCCGGTTAATACAATTCTAGCATGAATAATAAACATTTATCATGAAATAAGGAAATAAATAATAACTTTATTATTGCCTCTAGGGCATATTTCCTTCAGTCTCCCACTTGCACTAGAGTCAATAATCTAGTTCACATCGCTATGTGATTTAACACCAATATTCACATCTGTATGTGATTAATACCCGTAGTTCACATCGTCATGTGATCAACACCCAAAGGGTTTACTAGAGTCAATAATCAAGTTCACATCGCTATGTGATTAACACCCAAAGAGTACTAAGGTATGATTATATTTTGTTCGTGAGAGAAGTTTAGTCATAGGTTCTGTCACATTCAGAGCCGTATGTATTTTGCAAATATTCTATGTCTACAATGCTCTGCATGGTGCTACTCTAGCTAATTGCTCCCACTTTCAATATGTATCTAGATTGAGACTTAGAGTCATCTGGATAGGTGTAAAAGTTTGCATCGATGTAACTCTTTACGACGAACTCTTTTATCACCTCCATAATCGAGAAACATCTCCTTAGTCCTCACTAAGGATATTTTTGACCGCTGTCCAGTGATCTACTATTAGATCAAAATTGTATTCCTTTGACAAACTCAGAGCAAGGTATACAATAGGTCTGGTACACAGCATAGCATACTTTATAGAACCTATGACTGAGGCATAGGGAATGACTTTTCATTCTCTTTCTATTTTCTGCCATGGTCGGGTTTTGAGTCTTACTCAACATCACACCTTTGCATCACAGGCAAGAACTCTTTCTTTGACTGTTCCATTTTGAACTACTTCAAAATCTTGTCAAGGTATGTACTCATTGAAAAATCTTATCAAGCGTCTTGATCTATCTCTATAGATCTTGATGCTCAATGTGTAAGCAGCTTCACCGAGGTCTTTCTTTGAAAAACTCCTTTCAAACACTTCTTTATGCTTTCCAGAAAATTCTACATCATTTCCGATCAACAATATGTCATTCACATATACTTATCAAAAAGGTTGTAGTGCTCCCACTCACTTTCTTGTAAATACAGGCCTTTCCAAAAGTCTGTATAAAACCATATGCTTTGATCAACTCATCAAAGCGTATATTCCAACTCCGAGATGCTTGCACCAGTCCATTGATGGATCGCTGGAGCTTGCACATTTTGTTAGCACCTTTAGGATTAACAAAACCTTTCTGGTTGCATCATATACAACTCTTCTTTAAAAAATCCATTAAGGAATGCAGTTTTGACATCCATTTGCCAGATTTCATAAAATGTGGCAATTGCTAACATGATTCGGATAGACTTAAGCATCGATACGAGTGAGAAAATCTTATCGTATTCAACACCTTGAACTTGTCGAAAACCTTTCGCAACAAGTCGAGCTTAGTAGATAGTAACATTACTATCAGTGTCCGTCTTCCTCTTGAAGATCCATTTATTTAACATGGCTTGCTGATCATCGAGAAAGTCAATCAAAGTCCATACTTTGTTCTCATACATGGATCATATCTCAGATTTTATGGCCTCAAGCCATTTCGCGGAATCTGGGCTCATCATCGCTTCCTCATAGTTCGTAGGTTCATCATGGTCTAGTAACATGACTTCCAGAACATCATTACAGTACCACTCTGGTGCAGATCTTACTCTGGAAGACCTATGAGGTTTGGTAGTAACTTGATCTGAAGTTTCATGATCATCATCATTAGCTTCTTCACTAATTGGTATAGGTATCACTGGAACTGATTTCAGTGATAAACTATTTTCCAATTCAGGAGAAGGTACTATTACCTTATCAAGTTCTACTTTTCTCCCACTCACTTCTTTCGAGAGAAACTCCTTCTCTAGAAAGAATCCATCTTAGCAACGAATATCTTGCCTTCGGATCTGTGATAGAAGGTGTACCCAACAGTTTCCTTTGGGTATTCTATGAAGACACACTTCTCCAATTTAGGTTCGAGCTTACCAGGTTGAAACTTTTTCACATAAGCATCGCAGCCCCTAACTTTAATAAACGACAACTTTGGTTTCTTGCCAAACCACAGTTCATAAGGCGTCGTCTCAACGGATTTCGATGGTGCCCTATTTAAAGTGAATGCAGCTATCTCTAATGCATAACCCCAAAACGATAGTGGTAAATCGGTAAGATACATCATAGATCGCACCATATCCAATAAAGTGCGGTTATGACGTTCGGACACAACATTACGTTGTGGTGTTCCATGTGGCGTGAGCTGTGAAACTATTCCACATTGTTTTATATGAAGGCCAAACTCGTAACTCAAATATTCTCCTCCACGATCAGATCGTAGAAACTTTATTTTCTTGTTACGATGATTCTCCACTTCACTCTGAAATTCTTTGAACTTTTCAAATGTTTCAGACTTGTGTTTCATTAAGTAGATATACCCATATATGCTCAAATCATCTGTGAAGGTCAGAAAATAACGATACTTGCCACGAGCATCAACACTCATTGGATCTCATACATTAGTATGTATTATTTCCAACAAATCTGTTGCTTGCTCCATTGTTCCGGAGAATAGAGTTTTAGTCATCTTGCCCAAAAGGCACGGTTCGCAAGCATCAAATGATTCATAATCAAATGATTCAAAAAAAAATCCATCTTTATGGAGTTTCTTCATGCGCTTTACACTGATATGACCCAAACGGCAGTGCCACAAATAAGTTGCACTATCATTATCAACTTTGCATCTTTTGGCATCAATATTATGAATATGTATATCATCATGATCAAGATTCAGTAAACCATCAACATTTGGTGTATGACCATAGAAGGTTTTATTCATGTAAACAGAATAACAATTTATTCTCTGTCTTAGATGAATAATCGTATTGCAATAAACATGATCTAATCATATTTATGCTCAATGCAAACACCAAATAACATTTATTTAGGTTCAACACTAATCTCGAAAACATATGGAGTGTACGATGATGATCATATCAATCTTGGAACCACTTCCAACACACATCATTACTTCACCCTCAACTAGTCTCTGTTTATTCTGTATCTCCTGTTTTGAGTTACTAATTATTAGCAACCGAACAAGTATCAAGTACTCAGGGGCTACTATAAACACTAGTAAGGTACACATTAATAACCTGTATATCAAATATACCCTTGTTCACTTTGCCATCCTTCTTATTCACCAAATATCCAAGGTATTTCCGCTTCCAGTGACCATTTCCTTTGTAGTAGAAGCACTCAGTTTCAGGCTTTGGTCTAGCTTTGGGCTTCTTCGCGGGAGTGACAACTTGCTTGCCATTCTACTTGAAGTTCCCTTTCTTTTCCTTTGCCCTTTTCTTGAAACTAGTGGTCTTGTCAATCATCAACACTTGATGCTCTTTTCTTGATTTCTACCTTCGTCGATTTCAGCATCACGAATAGCTCGGGAATCGTTTTTGTCATCCCTTGCATTATAGTTCATCACGAAGTTCCAGTAACTTGGTGATGGTGACTAGAGAACTCTGCCAATCACTATCTTATCTGGAAATTAACTCCCACTTGATTCAAGCGATTGTAGTACTCAGACAATCTAAGTACTTGCTCACTAGTTGAGCGATTCTCCTCCATCTTTTAGCCATAGAACTTGTTGGAGAGTTCATATCTCTCAACTCAGGTATTTGCTTGAAATATTAACTTCAACTCCTGGAACATCTCATATGGTCCATGATGTTCAAAACGTCTTTGAAGTCCCGATTCTAAGCCGTTAAGCATGGTGCACTAAACTATCAAGTAGTCATCATATTGAGCTAGCCAAACGTTCATAACGTCTGCATCTGCTCCTGCAATAGGTCTGTCACCTAGCGGTGCATCAAGGACATAATTCTTCTGTGCAGCAATGAGGATAAACCTCAGATCACGGATCCAATCCGCATCATTGCTACTAACATCTTTCAACATAATTTTCTCTAGGAACATATCAAAATAAACATATGAAAGCAACAACGCAAGCTATTGATTTACAACATAATTTGCAAAACACTACCAGGACTAAGTTCATGATAAATTTAAGTTCAATTAATCATATTACTAAAGAACTCCCACTTAGATAGACATCCCTCTAATCCTCTAAGTGATTACGTGATCCATATCAACTACACCATGTCCGATCATCACGTGAGATGGAGTAGTTTCAACGGTGAACATCAATATGTTGATCATATCTACTATATGATTCACGCTCGACCTTTCGGTCTCCGTGTTCCGAGGCCATATCTGTTATATGCTAGGCTCGTCAAGTTTAACCTGAGTATTCCGCATGTGCAACTGTTTTGCACCCGTTGTATTTGAACGTAGAGCCTATCACACCCGATCATCACGTGGTGTCTCAGCACGAAGAAGTTTCGCAACGGTGCATACTCAGGGAGAACACTTCTTGATAATTAGTGAGAGATCATCTTAAAATGCTACCGCCGAACTAAGCAAAATAAGATGTATAACAGATAAACATCATATGCAATCAAAATATGTGACATGATATGGCCATGATCATCTTGCCCTTTGATCTCCATCTCCAAAGTACTGTCATGATCTCTATCGTCACCGGCACGACACCATGATCTTCATCATCTTGATCTATATCAATGTGTCATCACATGGTCGTCTCGCCAACTATTGCTCTTGCAACTATTGCTATCACATAGCGATAAAGTAAAGCAATTATTTGGCACTTGCATCTTATGCAACAAAGAGACAACCATAGGGCTTCTGCCAGTTGCCGATAACTTCAACACAACATGATCATCTCATACTACAACTTATATCTCATCACGTCTTGACCATATCACATCACAACATGCCCTGCAAAAACAAGTTAGACGTCCTCTACTTTGTTGTTGCAAATTTTACGTGGCTGCTACGGGCTGAGCAAGAACCGTTCTTACCTATGCATCAAAACCACAACGATAGTTCGTCAAGTTAGTGTTATTTTAACCTTCGCAAGGACCGGACGTAGCCACACTCGGTTCAACTAAAGTTGGAGAAACCGACACCCGCCAGCCACCTGTGTGCAAAGCACGTCGGTAGAACCAGTCTCGCGTAAGCGTACGCGTAATGTCGGTCCGGGTCGCTTCATCCAACAATACCGCCAAACCAGAGTATGACATGCTGGTAAGCAGTATGACTTGTATCTCCCACAACTCACTTGTGTTCTACTCGTGCATATAACATCAACGCATAAAACCTAGGCTCGGATGCCACTGTTGGGGAATGTAGTAATTTCAAAAAAAAATCCTACGCACACGCAAGATCATGGTGATGCATAGCAACGAGAGGGGAGAGTGTGTCCACATACCCTCGTAGACCGAAAGCGGAAGCATTATGACAACACGGTTGATGTAGTCGTACGTCTTCATGATCCGACCGATCCAAGCACCGAACGTACGACACCTCCGAGTTCAGCACACGTTCAGCTCGATGACGATCCCCGGACTCCGATCCAGCAGGGTGTCGGGGATGAGTTCCGTCAGCACGACGGCGTGGTGACGATGATGATGTTCTATCGACGCAGGGCTTCGCCTAAGCACCGCAATGATATGACCGAGGTGGAATATGGTGGAGGGGGGCACCGCACACGGCTAAGGAACGATCACGAAGATCAACTTGTATTGTTGTGCCTAGAGGTGCCCCCCTGCCCCCGTATATAAAGGAGCAAGGGGGGAGGGGCGGCCGGCCTAGGAGGGGGCGCGCCAAGGGGAGTCCTACTCCCACTGGGAGTAGGACTCCCTCCTTCCTTGTTGGAGTAGGAGAAGGGGGGAAAGAGGGGGAGAGGAGGAAGGAAAAGGGGGCTGCACCCCTTGTCCAATTCGGACCAGAGGGGGGCTGCGCGCCTCCTTCCTTTCGGCCTCTCTCCTCTATTCCCGTATGGCCCAATAAGGCCCATATACTCCCCGGCGAATTCCCATAACTCTCCGGTACTCCGAAAAATACCGGAATCGCTCAGAACCTTTCCGAAGTCCGAATATAGTCGTCCAATATATCGATCTTTACGCATCGACCATTTCGAGACTCCTCGTCATGTCCCCGATCTCATCCGGGACTCCGAACTCCTTCGGTACATCAAAACTCATAAACTCATAATATAACTGTCATCGTAACGTTAAGCGTGCGGACCCTACGGGTTCGTGAACTATGTAGACATTACCTAGAACTGTTTCCGGTCAATAACCAATAGCGGAACCTGGATGCTCATATTGGCTCCTACGTATTCTACAAAGATCTTTATCGGTCAAACCGCATAACAACATACGTTGTTCCCTTTGTCATCGGTATGTTACTTGCCCGAGATTTGATCGTCGGTATCCAATACCTAGTTCAATCTCGTTACTGGCAAGTCTCTTTACTCTTTACGTAATGCATCATTCCGTAACCAACTCATTGGTCACATTGCTTGCAAGGCTTATAGTGATGTGCATTACCGAGAGGGCTCAGAGATACCTCTCCGACAATCGGAGTGACAAAACCTAATCTCGAAATACGCCAACTCAACATCTACCTTTGGAGACACCTGTAGATCTCCTTTATAATCACCCAGTTACGTTGTGACGTTTGGTAGCACACAAAGTGTTCCTCCGGTAAACGGGAGTTGCATAATCTCATAGTCATAGGAACATGTATAAGTCATGAAGAAAGAAGTAGCAACATACTAAATGATCAAGTGCTAAGCTAACGGAATGGGTCAAGTCAATCACATCATTCTCCTAATGATGTGATCCCGTTAATCAAATGACAACTCATGTCTATGGTTAGGAAACTTAACCATCTTTGATTCACGAGCTAGTCAAGTAGAGGCATACTAGTGACACTTTGTTTGTCTATGTATTCACACATGTATTATGTTTCCGGTTAATACAATTCTAGCATGAATAATAAATATTTATCATGAAATAAGGAAATAAATAATAACTTTATTATTGCCTCTAGGGCATATTTCCTTCAATGAGGATGCTGGGTCATCGAGCCAATTCAGAGGAAGAGAACGTAGACAAGGGTACTATGTTAGGAAACCGAGGCCGGAGTACTATGGGGAGAGGCGATCACCAAATAGCCTGAGACATGGTGACCAGATGGACAGGAAAAGGAGACCGAAGCAGCACTGGGTGGTGAAGGGCGATGTAGATCGACAGATTGGGAACGATACTTTTGTTCGCGATACGAGGCAAAAAACCTCGTCTGTGTTTGATCGTATTGAAGAGAACAACGTTTCATCGGCGGACCCTGCCAGGACAGGGGGCCGCCGGGAGCAATGAACATCCTAGCCTGGAACTGTCGGGGACTGGGGTTGACCCGACAGTGGGCGAGTTACGGGACCTGGTTAGGTCATACAACCCAGTGGTGATCTTCTTGTCAGAAACAAAAAAGAACTCACGAGCTATGGAGAGACTAAAGTGGAGCCTAGGGTTCAAACATGGGGTTGCGGTTAATTGCAATGGCAAGAGTGGTGGTTTAGCTTTGTGGTGGAAGGAGTCGGTAGAAGTGACAGCGAGGCCTTGGTGCCAATACTACATCGATGCACATGTTGTAGCTGATGGAGCCGCATTTAGATTCACTGGAATCTACGGGGAACCATGTGTGGAGAAGAGGATGAAAACTTGGGACGTGCTTCGTTATCTCCGCACACAAGATAATCTACCCTGGCTATGCGCGGGGGATTTCAATGAAGCGCTTCTCCAAAAGGAGCAGAACAGTGGCAATCCGAGGAGTTTGAGCCAAATGGCAAATTTTGCGGAATGCATGTCCGACTGCGGACTTGCTGACCTAGGCTTCTTGGGCTACCCCTTCACGTGGGATAACAAGCAGGACGGCAACGACAACATTCAAGTGAGATTAGACAGGGCGACTTGCAATGCTGAATTTGCCCAGCTTTTTTCGGCAGTTGAAGTTTTACATGTTATGACCGAGGAATCGGATCACCAGGCGCTGGTGGTCAAGGTGCAAGCAGCACCAGCTGTGGGTCACGTGGGGGGCCAGCGCCCTTTCATGTTTGAGGAGGCGTGGACCAGGCACGAACAGTATGAGGCAATGATTGCTAGTGCATGGGCAGAGGCCCAAACAGCCAATCGGACTAGCGGTGCGCTGGGGACGGCATGCAACCGCTTCAAGCTCACGTCAAAAGCCATGCAAACTTGGAGCCGCCAGGTCTTCGGTTCGACCAAAAAGCAAATATCACACCTGAAGGCCCAGCTTGTGGATGCAAAAGAACGTGCGTTGCGGTCGGGATATGGGCAGGAAATCAAAGATATAGAAGACCAACTCCATGAGCTATATGAGAGGGATGAGGTATACTACAAGCAGAGATCCCGTGTGGACTGGCTCACCTATGGAGACCAAAACACGAAATATTTTCAGAATCGTGCCTCCCACCGTAAGCGGAAAAACACGGTAAAGGCGCTTAGAAGAGAAGATGGATCAAGGTGTACCGATGACGAGGGCATGAGGGCGATGGCTGTGCAGTTTTATGCGCACCTATTTGCTTCGGAGGGATCGAATTAGGGAGAAAGGGTGCTGCAACATATTGAAAGTACTATCTCAGCAGACATGAATGATAAACTGGACGCCCCATTTATGGATGAGGAAATTGAGGTCGCCTTATTCCAGATGGGGCCAACAAAGGCACCGGGACCGGATGGGCTGCCGGCCCTGTTCTATCAGAGGCATTGGACGCTGGTTAAAAACGACGTGTGCAATGCGGTTCGTGATTTTCTAGGGGGGATGGCTGCCCCGACAGGTTTTAATGACACAATTATTGTGATGATCCCGAAAGTAAGCTCACCGGAGCTTCTCTCGCAGTTCCGACCAACCAGTCTCTGTAATGCCCTCTACAAAATCACCGCGAAAGCACTGGCTAACCGGTTGAAAGTGGTATTGCCTTTTTTGATCTCTGAAGAGCAGAGTGCGTTTGTTCCTGGAAGGCTAATTACAGAAAATGTGCTGGTAGTGTATGAATGTGTGCATGCGATTAGGAAGAGGAAGAGGAGGAAACCGCTCTGTGCGGTTAAGCTCGATATGATAAAGGCCTACGACAGGGTTGAATGGGATTTTTTGGAACAAATCATGCTAAAGTTTGGCTTCTCCAGTCACTGGACGGAGATGATCATGAGATGTGTTAAATCTGCTTCCTTTTCGGTGAAACTGAATGGGGGGCTTTCTTCTAGATTTTCTCCTTCGTGTGGGCTTCACCAGGGAGACCCCCTCTCCCCATACCTTTTCCTCTTTTGTGTAGAAGGTTTTTCCGCAATGTTGAAGAATGCACATCGAGAAAAGGAACTGAAGGGAGTTTCGTTTGGTACGAATGGACCTACGGTTACTCATCTTTTGTTTGCTGATGATAGTGTGGTTTTCCTAGAGGGCTCCCGAGAAAACTTTGAGGTGCTATGGGGTATTTTGGTAGACTATGAAGTGGCATCAGGACAGAAAGTTAACCTACTAAAATCTGCAATGTTCTTTGGGAAAGGGTGCTCTGATGAGGTGAAGGCCGAAGTGCAGCAGGTAAGCGGTATTGAAGAGGAAGCACTGGGAGAAAGATATCTTGGGCTCCCTACAGTAGTAGGGAAATCGAAGGATGGTACCTTCAAGTATGTAGAAGAGAGTGCAAGAGGAAAATTAAAGTGTCCAGATGGAAGAGTAAAGGGCTGTCAAAAACAGCTAGAGAGGTGCTTGTTAAGTCAGGACTGCAGCCTACCCCAGCTTTTACCATGAGCTGTTTTCAACTCACAAAGAAAATGTGCGGGAATTTGTCATCTATCTCCTTGAACTTCTGGTGGGTGAAGCAAATGGTCAAAAGAGGTGCATTGGATTGCCTGGGATAAGATGTGTAAGAGGAAACATGAGAGAGGGCTGGGTTTTCGGGATCCAGAGGCTTTCAACCAAGCTATGCTAGCTAAGCAGGCTTGGCGAGTCCTCCAGGTACCGGACTCGTTGTGTGCAAAAGTCTTAAAGGCCCGTTATTTTATGGATGGATCTATTCTGAATGCTGCATGTCCGGATGGTGGATCGTTCACTTTCAGGAGTATGCTACATGGCCGGGATCTCTTGCTTGATGGACTCATCTGGAGAATAGGAGACGGAGCAAGCATCAAACTGCATCATGACAAGTGGATCCCAAGGAAGGGGAGTCTTTGGCCACTGGGCCAAAGATATATCCATGGGATCACGAGAGTTTGTGACCTGCTCAATTTAGAAGCGAATGCATGCGACCAAACTAAAGTGTGTGCTATGTTTCCCCCGGACGAGGCTGAAGAGATCATGCATATCCCAGTAGGAGGGACAACCATGCAGGACTTTCTGGCGTGGAACTACACCAAGAATGGTGTGTTCACGGTGCGTTCGCCGTATCCTTTAAGAATGACATAGAAAATCCTCAGAGCAAACAGGTCGGAATCGTCGTCTTCGGTGGAGGAGCATAAGTCCTGGCTCAACCTGTGGGATACTATAGCGCCGGGGAAGGTCAAAACACACATGTGGAGATTGATCCGGAACGGACTTGCGGTAGGAACGGAGCTAAAGCGGAGGAAGATAAAAGACGGTGTTTTTTGCGTGGCCTGTGGAAAGAGGAAACAAACTATCACAGATTCTGGGACTGTTATCATTCCAGAATGTTCTGGAGGTTTTTGCGTTCGGAATTGGGGGTACTGGTGGCGATCCCACCTGAGTTGGCTAGCCCCCAGAATGCATTAGCGAACTGGCTCCTAACCTGGCTAGCGGATGCAACGGATGATGAGAGAGCTGTCATGGTTCAAGGAGTATATGCAGTGTGGTTGGCTAGGAATAATGCCAGGGATGGACAAAGAATCGAGGGTGCAGAGGAGATTGCGAGAAGGGTCTTTGCTCTAATGGGGGAATGGCAAGCTATCCACGGGAGGAAGAGCAAAATTGGTGCTCCAGCTCCCAGGGCTAAATGGTGCCTGCCGGATGAGGGTGGGTGAAAGCTAACGTTGATGGGGCAACTTCCAAGTTTGGTGACAAAGGCGGTATAGGAGTTGTGCTACGAAATCAGGAAGGCGCCTTCGTCGGTGCAGCTTGCCACGCATACCCAAAGTGCAGCGAGCCGGCAAGGGTGGAGCTACTAGCTTGCAGACGAGCGATACAACTTGCGGACGAGATAAATGTGCAAAACCTCCATCTAGAGACGGATTGTTGGGAGCTTGTAAGCAAGTTGCAGGGCAAGGCGAAGGATTTATCACCGCTAGGTCCAGTCGTCGAAGAGGTGAAGCATATGCTGGCCTCACGGGGTACATGGAAAATAACATGGGTTAGTCGAACTGCTAATTTTGCAGCTCATCGTTTAGCAAGGGAGGGGGTGGCGAATAATCTCTATAAGGTGTGGGCGAATGATCCACCTGACTGTATTTTACATGTTCTGTCGGATGAGATCCCAGTTTGGGAAGTTTAAATAAAGTTCTATGTGAGTTTCAAAAAAAAACTAGGCACCTGTTCTAACATATAAGATTATCCCAAGAATGGACAATACAATTCCCCAAAAGGAATAGACAGTTTGATCATCACGTACCTACAAAGAGTTGCTTGAGTTTGAGTAGATGAATCTCTCACATGGATGCTTGACGATGCGGTGATATTACCCCTCTTCAAGATTTCAAACACCCATGTAGAAGCATCCTACACCGTACGTGCACTATGTACGCTCAAAAATACAAAACCGATCAAATTTCACTAGAATCTTCAACCACCGTGTTGGTCAAAAGACTAATCATCAACTCATCTCCAAGTGGGGAATATATCTTCAGCAAGATTAATCGTCAATTCATCATCACCATACTCTAACTGGGGACATACCTTCAGGAAATCTAATAACTCGTGGTATACTTGCTTAGAATATACTTGATATACTAAAGTTGACCACCATGAGAATCTTTCAACCTTACAAAAAATTGCAAACAACTCATGATATTCTAAAATAACAAAAAATTGCATACTGCACATAATATACTTGCTCAACATCATGATAAGCGACAACCTTAACTACTAAAAATAACCATATTCATAGAAAAGCACACATAAATACTCCGTCAGTCCCAAAATAAGTGACTCAACTTTGTACTAACTTTAGTACAAAGTTAATACAAAGTTGAGTCACTTATTTTGGGACAGAGGGAGTAGTACATAATACAAATTGGGCTTCTGTTTTGGCCCATTAGCACATTGATGTCAAATTTGTCAACTTTTTTATCTTGAGCAATGTTTTGAATTTTTTATTCGATTTTTTTTGAAAAGATACATTGATGTTGTGTTGATGCACTAAATTGTTTCTAGATTTTTCAAACATTTTTGGATGTGCAATAGGGTCCAGTGCGCCGGTAGCACCAATTGCTCTGGTGTACCAGATACATTCCCCTTGCACAACTAATGGAAAACAAAGAACAAGGACTATGAACTATAAAAATAAATAATCAATCATAAAAGAACTAGAAATAAAAATTTAAATGAAGGAGAAAGAAAACACTAATCAAACTGGACAATGGTCATAAAAATGGGGCAAAGCCACGGCGAAGAAACTATGTTGCACGCCCAACACAACACCAGGGCAGTAAAAGTTCTCGCAAACACCATGAGACATAGCTACCTACAGGATAATGATGAAACCAGACTATCAATGCACAATTAAAAATATATTATAAAATAGTGCACTAAATACTACATTTAAAACATAAAGAATTCAATCATTAAAAGGAGAACAACAAATTATATCTAGATACCAAAAGTAAAATCGCAAAACATGAAACAACTAGATACCACACAGAAGACTAATCACAACATAAATACACAACAAGAACGAAAAGGAATTAAAAGCAGCAACTATCAATACTAATAAAGATAAAATGACTAAAATCAGCCAGGGTAACCAGGCAAACAGAAAATAAACAATCACTAATACATCACAAACAATAATATAAATCAGATATTCATGTATGATACAGAGAATCAACATACAATGGAGGAAGGAGCAAGTTGATGCCAGTGGAAAGAGCAGAGGACGGGGAGTAGCGGAGGGGGCGGGGGAAGGTAGGGTTTTTGAAAAGCTCACCAGCAAACCCTTCACAGAACAAAATTCACACAAGCACCGAATCCACACTTCCAATATCTCGAATCTTCAAAGAAGATAACCAACAGAAAACACCACATCTCAAAACCCCGGAATAATCGAGACTGAAAGATCGTGGATGTCGCATAGAGGGGGGTGAATAGGCGCTTTAAAATAATTACGATTTAGGCTTGAACAAATGCGGAATAAACCTAGCGGTTAATTTGTCAAGCACAAAACCTAAAACAACTAGGCTCACCTATGTGCACCAACAATTTATGCTAAGCAAGATAAACAACTAAGTGATAGCAAGATATATAACAAGGAACAATATGTCTATCACAAAGTAAACTGCATAAGTAAAGGGCTCAGGTAAGAGATAACCGAGGCACGCGGAGACGATGATGTATCCCGAAGTTTACACCATTGCGGATGCTAATCTTCATTTGGAGCGGTGTGGAGGCACAATGCTCCCCAAGAAGCCACTAGGGCCACCGCAATATCCTCACACCCTCGCACAACGCAAGATGCCGTGATTCCACTAAGGGACCCTTGAGGGCGGTCACCAAACCTGTACAAATGACAACCCTTGGGGGCGGTCACCGAACACGTACACTTTGGTAACCCTTGGGGGCGGTCATCGAAACCCATAAAATTGCTCGGGGCGATCTCCACAACCTAATTGCATACCCCGAAGCTTGGCCGGAGCTTTACACCGCAATGATTGAGCTCCGAACACCACCAACCGTCTAGGGCACCAAGGCACCCAAGAGGAACAAGCTCAAGGGTACCAAGCACCCAAGAGTAATATGCTTCTCAACTTTTCACTTCCACGTATCACCATGGAGAACTCAAACCGATGCAACTAATGCAATGGCAAGGGCACACGGAGTGCCCAAGTCCCTCACTCTCAAATCCCACCAAAGCAATGAGACGTCCATTTTGCATCATGTTTTCCTACTATTATTTATGTTGTTTTATTGTATAATAATGCTTTTTGGAGTAATTCTAATGCCTTTTCTCTCATAATATGCAAGGTATGCACCAAGGGGGAGAACTCTGGCAGCTGGGAAATCTAGACCTGAAAAAGCTACGTGAAGCTACCTATTCTGCAAAATTCCAAATGAGCTGAAACTCCCCGAGGATTTTTTATGGAATATTTAATGAATATTGGAGAAAATAAGTACCAGAGGAGGGCCACCAGGTGGGCACAACCCACTTGGGCGCGCCAGGAGGCCCAGGCGCGCCCTGCTGGGTGCTGCCCTCCTCAGCCCACCTCTGGTGCCCATCTTCTGGTATGTAAGTCATTTTGACCTAGAAAAATAAGAGCAGGAGATTCGGGACGAAGCGCTGCCACCTCGAGGGGGAACTTGGGAAGGAGCATTTTTGCTCTCTGGCGGAGCGATTCCACCGGGGGAACTTCCCTCCCGGAGGGGGAAATCATCGTCATCATCATCACCAACAACTCTCCCATCTTGGGGAGGGCTATCTTCATCAACATATTCACAACACCAACTCCTATCAAACCCTAATTCATCTCTTGTGTTCAATCATTGTACCAAAACTATAGATTGGTGCTTGTGGGTAACTAGTAGTGTTGATTACATCTTGTAGTTGATTACTATATGGTTTATTTGCTGGAAGATTATATGCTCAAATCCATTATGATATTTAATACCCTTCTGATCTTGAGCATGTTTATCATTTTTGAGTAGTCACTTTCGTTCTTCAGGTCATGGGAGAAATCATGTTGCCAGTAATCATGTGAACTTGATATGTGTTCGATATTTTGATGGTATGTATGTTGCCATTTGAGGGAGTCCTAGATTAGGGGGTGTCCGGATGGCCGGACTATGACCTTTGGCCGGACTCCCGGACTATGAGGATACAAGATTGAAGACTCCGTCCCATGTCCGGATGGGACTTTCCTTGGCGTGGAAGGCAAGCTTGGCGATATGATATGAAGATCTCCTCCCATTGTAACCGACTCTGTGTAACCCTATCCCTCTTCGGTGTCTATATAAACCGAAGAGCTTTTAGTCCGTAGGACGAACAACAATCATACCATAGGCTAGCTTCTAGGGTTTAGCCTCTCTGATCTCGTGGTAGATCCACTCTTGTACTACCCATATCATCAATATTAATCAAGCAGGAGTAGGGTTTTACCTCCATCGAGAGGGCCCGAACCTGGGTAAAAACATCGTGTCCCTTGTCTCCTGTTACCATCTGCCTAGACGCACAGTTCGGGACCCCCTACCCGAGATCCGCCGGTTTTGACACCGACATTGGTGCTTTCATTGAGAGTTCCTCTGTGTCCTCACCTTTAGGCCCGATGGTTTCTTCGATCATCAATCACGACGCGGTCCAGGGTGAGACTTTTCTCCCCGAAAAGATCTTCGTATTCGGCGGCTTCGCACTACGGGCCAACTCGCTTGGCCATCTGGAGCAGATCGAAAGTTACGCCCCTGGCCATCAGGTCAAGTTTGGAAGCTTAAACTACACGGCCGACATCCGCGGGGACTTGATCTTCGACGGATTCGAGCCACGGCCAAGCGCGCCGCACTATCTCGATGGGCATGATCTAGCTCTGCCGCCGGATAGCGCCCAGAGCACCGCTCAGGTGTCCGCTCCGACCATTAGCCCGGAGCCAACTGCGCTAACCAGGGACAGACGGTTAGACGCCGCCCCAGGAGCCGCAATCTCTACGGCGATAGAGCTGAATACCAGCCTAGTCCTTTGCAAGGCCTGTGACTCCAAGGTGCCGGACTCCGTTCCGGACTCCGAATCTTCCGCACCCCTTCTGATCGAACCCGATTGGGCTCCGATCATGGAGTTCACCGCCGCGGACGTCTTTCAGCACTCGCCCTTTGGCGATATCCTGTATTCACTAAAGTCTCTCTCTTTGTCAGGAGAGCCCTGGCCGGATTACGGTCAGCATGGTTGGGATGCGGACGACGAAGAAATTCGAGGCCCACCCACCACCCACCTCATAGCCACTATCGACGATTTAACCGACATGCTCGACTTTGACTCCAAAGACATCGACGGTATGGACGCCGATGAAGGAGACGACCAAGAACCAGCACCTATAGGGAACTGGAAAGCCACCTCGTCATATGACATATACATGGTGGACACCCCCAAAGCAGGGGATGGTGAGGAAAAAACAGAGGATGACCCCTCCAAGAAACAACCCAAGCGACGACGTCAGCGGCGCCGCTCTAAGTCCCGCCAAAGCAAAAACGGCGATTCCGGCACCGGAGATAACAACACACCGGACAGTGCCGAAGATAACCCCCTCCAGCAGGATTCAGTGCAGGAGGATGAAGGAGCCAGCCCTCAGGAGAGAGCGGCCGACAGAGAGGTTGAGGACGACAACTATATGCCTCCCTCCGAAGACGAGGCAAGCCTCGACAACGACGAATTCGTCGTGCCAGAGGATCCCGTCGAACAAGAGCGTTTCAAACGCAGGCTTATGGCCACGGCAAACAGCTCAAGAAAAAATAGTAGCAGCTTAGAGCTGACCAAGATTTGCTAGCCAACAGATGGACCGAAGTCCTGGAGGCCGAAGAGTATAAACTCGAGCGCCCCTCCAAGAGCTACCCAAAGCGCAGGCTGCTACCCCAACTTGAGGAGGAAGCAACTAAACCTACATCACCAGCGTATGATGCGCCCGATCGGCCACCCCGTGGCCGCGACAAAGAGGCCTTCAGGCCCTCGACCCAAGCCGCACCCCGGCACCGCTTAAAACATACCAGAGTACGGGGAGACGCAACAGACCTGCGAGACATATTGGAGAAGAAGGCAAGACAAACAAGATCGATATACGAATCGCATGGGTGCTCCGCTTCACGTGACGCTAGTTGTCACGCCGGACATGATAAGTACGGCCAGGCCGAATACAACAGACCAAGCTCATCTGAGCTGCGTCATGATATAGCCCAATACAGGGGCGCTGCACACCCACTATGCTTCATAGACGAAGTAATGGATCATCAAATCCCCGAGGGCTTTAAACCCGTGAACATCGAATCATACGATGGCACAACAGATCCTGCGGTATGGATCGAGGTTTATCTCCTTATCCACATGGCCCACGGTGATGATCTACATGCCATCAAATACCTCCCGCTCAAGCTTAAAGGACCAGCTCGACATTGGCTTAACAGCCTGCCAGTAGAGTCAATTAGTTGCTGGGAGGACCTGGAATCCGCATTCCTTGACAACTTCCAGGGCACTTATGTGAGACCACCAGACGCCGATGACCTAAGCCACATAATCCAGCAGCCAGAGGAATCGGCCAGGCAATTCTGGACACGGTTCCTAACTAAGAAAAATCAAATAGTCGACTGTCCGGACACCGAGGCCCTTGCTGCCTTCAGGCACAACATCCGAGACGAATGGCTTGCCCGGCACCTAGGACAGGAAAAGCCAAAATCCATGGCAGCCCTCACGACACTCATGACCCGCTTTTGTGTGGGAGAAGACAGCTGGCTAGCTTGCAACAATAACATAACCAAGAGCCCTGGCAATTCGGATTCCAAGGACAACAATGGCAGGTCACGTCGCAACAAGCACAAGCGTCGCATTAACAGCGACAATACTGAGGATACGGCAGTCAACCCCGGATTCAGAGGCTCCGAACCCGGTCAGCGGAAGAAGCCATTCAAAAGAAACCCTCCGGGCCCATCCAACTTAGATCGGATACTCGACCGCTCGTGCCAGATACATGGCACCCCCGAACAACCAACCAACCACACCAACAGGGATTGTTGGGTGTTCAAGAAGGCATGCAAGTTAAGTGACGAAACAAGAGACAAGGGGCTGTGTAGTGATGACGAGGAGGAGCCCCGGCCGCCGAACAATAGAGGAAAGAAGGGATTCCCCCCGCAAGTACGGACGGTGAACATGATATACGCAACCCACATCCCCAAAAGGGAGCAGAAGCGTGCTCTCAAGGACGTCTATGCGTTGGAGCCAGTCGCCCCAAAGTTCAACCCATGGTCCTCCTGCCCGATCACCTTTGATCGAAGGGACCACCCCACTAGCATCCGTCACGGCGGATTCGCCGCATTGGTCCTAGACCCAATCATTGACGGATTTCACCTCACCAGAGTCCTGATGGACGGCGGCAGCAGCCTGAACCTGCTTTATCAGGATACAGTGCGAAAAATGGGCATAGATCCCTCAAGGATTAAACCCACAAAGACAACCTTTAAAGGCGTCATACCAGGTGTAGAAGCCAGCTGTACAGGCTCGGTTACACTCGAAGTGGTCTTCGGATCCCCGGATAATTTCCGAAGCGAAGAGCTAATCTTCGACATAGTCCCATTCCACAGTGGCTATCACGCCCTGCTCGGAGGAACCACATTTGCAAAATTCAATGCGGTGCCGCACTACGCATATCTCAAGCTCAAGATGCCAGGACCTCGCGGATTCATCACAGTAAATGGAAACACCGAACGCTCTCTCCGAACGAAGGAGCACACGGCGGCCCTGGCGGCGGAAGTATAGAGTAGCCTCTTAAGGCAATCCTCCAACCCAGGTGTCAAACGTCCGGACAACGTCAAGCGAGCCTGAAGTAACCTACAAAAAATCCAGCTGGCACGTTCCGAGCAAGCATAGCAGTGCGGCCCCAACCCCAGCCCTCACCAGATGGTGATATCGGTACCACGCGTACATAATTACGCCTTAGAGATACCATGGGCTTAAGGGGAGGGGCACAACTATGGCACGCCCAGAATGCGGCTCAACCGCACCAAGGGGCTCCCTATTCCGCCGTTTCCTTTTTATACACGTTCAGGACCCAACTATTCGGAAGGCCTGTCCGGCAACACAGTCGCCGAACATATGATGCAACAGCCAGGGAGAAAACAAGCCGCGTCAAACGTCCAGGTGGTCTCTATAACGAGCTTAATACCTGTTTTACTTAAAATCCCACAGCTTGCCCCTAGAGGGGGACATGTCAAATAATCCCATCTCTTGCTTATCGCACTACTTGTATCGTTCTGCTTTCGCAGCAGCCCTTTTTTAATAAACAATACATAGCTCTTATCTATTATTGTACTCATCTATTTTTCATATATACAAATATGTTCAGTCATGACATTCTGCAACCATACACTTTGGTACGGCCAATACACCAGGGGCTTAAGCACCCCATAACATGGTGTGAGAAGATCGAACACTCTCATGAGTGCGGCACCCCGAACTTATAGCACTATATGCATCGGCTCCGAATCATGTCTGTGGTCAATAGTTGGGTTTGCCCGGCTCCCATGTTTTGGTACCTTACGTTCCGCAATGTTGGCTAAGGTAGCGCTGGGAGAACTACTGCGATTGTGCCCCAGTTGAGCTGGGTTAACACCTCAGTAGAGAAAGCTAAAATTGACCGTCATGATAGTGCGAGAGACCGATCGCTGTTCGCGAGGTTTTTCGAGTCCCTAAAGACTTATGCCGCTTAGAGCGAGGAACCGGACTTATCCGGCCCAGGCGTGGATAGCGCCCCGAACTCGGTCTTTCGAATACTAGGGGCTTCGCCAAAATTTAAAATTATAAAATTCTATGGCTAAGTGAGAGTGATAAAGCATTATAAGTCTGACGGCCTGGTTCGTTGTGCTGAGCGCCTCCCTAGATGGACCCAAGAATGGGAACAAGAGCGCTCAGGTTTATCTCGAACACCCCAGCACTCGTGGCATGGGGGTCGAAGCTGACGACTTCCATCTCTCAGATTTGATAAACGGCCGCACAGAGGGTAATATTTTAAATTAACAAGCGTTGCTTAACGCACATGAACAAAGTTTTCAGCGCACAGGATAACAAATGCGAGTCTACTCAAAAATTACATCTTTGGAGCATTCATCCGCTATACGGCGAGCACCCTTCAGGACGCCCTTATAATACATCTCGGGCGTGCGATACTCCTTGCCCGGCGGTGGCGCGTCCGTCAACAGCTTCTCAGCGTCCAGCTTGCTCGAGTGCACCTTAGCACGGGCAAGGGCCCGACGGGCACCTTCGATATAGAAGGAGCGCTTGACGACCTCAATCCACGGACACGCATCCACCAGCCGCCGCACCAGACCGAAGTAGCTCCCAGGCATGGCTTCTCCAGGCCACAGCCGAGCTATGAGGCCCTTCATGGCCTGTTCGGCCACCTTGTGGAGCTCGACCAGCTGCTTCAGCTGGTCGCTCAGGGGCACCGGATGTTCGGCCTCAGCATACTGAGACCATAACACTTTTTCCGTCGAGCTCCCCTCTTCGGTTCGGTAGTATGCGGCAGCATAAGACACACTATGGGGCAGAACGGCGAACACTCCTGGAGAGCTCCGGATTCGGGTAAGTAGCAGATAATTAACTTTTATATTCTTGATTTGCATAAAGAATGCCTTACCCGCCGCCATCTTCTTCATCGCCTCGATCTCCTGGAGGACCTTATGGGCTTCGGCCTTAGCGTTTTGGCACTCTCAAGAGCCAAGGCGAGCTCGGACTCTCGAGTCTTCGAGTCACACTCCGAACTCTCGTGTTTTTCCACGAGAGCCTGGAGCCGTTGCCGCACCTCCGCCACCTGCGCCTCCTTCTTCTCTCGCTCGGTGCACTCCAGGGACGCACTGTTTTCGGCCTTGGAGACCGCCTCCTTCAGGGTCGCCACCTCGGCTGTGGCCCCTGCAACATTTACGTTGGTCCTGTCATTATTTGCAACCAAGTATTTCTATATACATTTCATTGCGGTATTACATACCCTCCTTGTCCTCGAGCTGCTTCTTGGCACGGCCGAGCTCGTTCTCAGACCGCTCGAGGTTCACCTTCAAGGCATTGACCTCAGCAGTCAGTGCGGCAGAGGTCAGCAGCGCAGCCTGCATTCCCATATTGACACATTTTTATTAGACTCCTGCGTATATCTTTTTAGATCCTCAGCTCGGCTTTTCTTTCCGAACGCCGAACTAAGCATCAGGGGCTACTGTCTATGCGGTAACATTTTTTATGTGTCTTGAACACGTACCTCAAAGCCTGTTAACAGACTTGTACATGCTTCTGTCAGTCCGCTCTTGGCGGACTGAACCTTTTGAATCACCGCACTCATAACAGTGCGGTGTTCCTTGTGGATGGAGGCGCCGTTAAGCACCTCCAGCAAATTGTCCGGCGCCTCCGGATGGACGGGGGTCGCCGGCGTCATAGGCTTGCCCTTCTTATGAAGGCGCCGCCTGTCGGACTCTGGAACCGTTGATGGTTTCGGAGCAGTGTCCGGCCCGGGGCCGGACTTAGATCCTTCCAGGGCTTTACCCCCTTCGGGCCTGGAGTCCAGGAGATCGCCTTCCGGCGCCTCCAGGACCACCTCCTCCTGGTTTGGTCCCTTTCGGGACTCCACCTCGGAATCTTCCGCAGGGAGCGGGGAGGAGGTCGTCGGAAGTGAAGCGCTATTCACATCCGACGAATTCAGGGAGCCGCTCGACGAATCGCCAAGCTGAGCTCTGGGCGGACTGCATAATTAAATTTGGCGTCAGAAAATGCCAAATAATGGAGAAGCGCCATGAGTTATTCGAATATCCGGATGCTTACGATTCTGCCAGGGGCTTGACCCTGGATGGCCATACCTCCCCGCCATCTTCGGCATCGGAGACGTAGTCCAGCAGAAGGGTTTTCCCCTTCTTGGACCCTCCGACCTCCCCAGTTGGGGCGGACTTTCTTTTCTTTCCTCCCCCCGTTGGAGGGGGAGAGGCTTCTTCTTCTTCTTCCTCCTCCTCGTCTTTGGAGGCGGAGGGTGCGCCGGGGTTGTCAGGTGAATCCGACACCGCCAGGCGCGGGAACTCTTTTGGGTCCCCGTGGCCTTCTTCTCCGGCACCACATGGGGTGCCGGAACCAGCAGCCCTATCAATTGGGCGTCCGCTGGGTCTTCTGGTAAGGGAGCCGTACAGTTCATCTGCCCGGATGTATCCAACCAGTTCTGTCACGAGAGAGGGAGTTTAGATCCCACATGGAGTCAGACTATGAAAGACGAGAATCCCATAAAGGGTAGAGTAGCTTACCTCGCTGGCCTGGCGCCGCGAGCTGAATCCGCGATCTTCGGTAGCGGATGCGGGTGCCTCAACACCCTTAAACAGCACCTTCCAGGCATCTTCATACGAAGTATCGAAAAGCCCGCTCAAGGTTTGGTGCCGTGCCGGATCGAACTCCCACAATTTGAAGGCCCGTTGTTGGCATGGGAGGATCCGGTGGATAAGCATGACTTGGACTACGTTGACAAGCTTGAGGTTCTTGTTCACCAGCTTTTGGACCCAGGTTTGAAGTCCGGTCAGCTCTTCCGAATCCCCCCACGTTAGGCCTATCTCTTTCCAGGAGGTGAGCCGTGTGGGGAAGCCAGATCGGAATTCGGGGGCCGCCGCCCATTTGGGGTCGCGCAGCTCGATGATGTAGAACCACCCCGACTGCCATCCCTTTATTGTTTCCACGAAGGAGCCTTCGAGCCATAGGATGTTGTCCATCTGGCCCACCATGGCGCCTCCGCACTCCGCTTGGTGGCCGCCCACTACCTTCGGCTTGACATTGAAGGTCTTCAGCCATAAGCCGAAGTGGGGCTGGATGCAGAGGAAGGCCTCGCACACGACGATGAATGCCGAGATGTTGAGGATGAAGTTCAGGGCTAGATCGTGGAAGTCTAGGCCATAGTAGAACATGAGCCCCCGGACGAATGGGTGAAGAGGGAAACCCAGTCCGTGGAGGAAATGGTGAAGAAAAACAACCCTCTCATGGGGCCTGGGGGTGGGGATGAGTTGCCCCTCATCTGGAAGCCGGTGCGCGATGTCGTCAGACAAGTATCCGACCTTCCTCAACTTTTCGATGTGCCTCTCCGTGATGGAGGAGGCCATCCATCTACCTCCCGCTCCGAACATGATTGGAGAAGGTTGAGGTGGGAAGTGCGGGCTTGGGCATTGGAGCTCGAGCGCGCAGGGACGAATAAGCAAAGGAGGAAGAAGGCGTGAATGGAAAGGGCAGATTCTTATCCCCTTATATGGGCGGCCGAAACTATGAGCCCCCACCCGCCTGATAAAACTCGCTTATCTCCCAAGCGCCGCCGTTAATGGCGCGGTTGGGTTACCCACGCCCATATTGATGGGAATCCTGGAATAAGGGGGACATGATCTCTGCTTTGACAAGACGTGCCAAGGAAACCGCCTTGCTAAACACGCTGAGGAGGAACAATAAAATGAATAAAAGCCTGGCCATGGCATGATGTCATGCTGCGGAATACGTCAGCAGATTGGATTGGTGCAAATATTATTCTCTCTACGGTGGCATGTGGAACTTATTTTGCAGAGCCGGACACTATCCTGGTGTTCAACATCTTCTATGAAGTATTCGGAGGAGGAACCCGCCTTGCAATGCCGAAGACAACTTGCACGCCGGACTCGTCATCATTGAAGCCTGGTTCAGGGGCTACTGAGGGAGTCCTGGATTAGGGGGTATCCGGATGGCCGGACTCCCGGACTATGAAGATACAAGATTGAAGACTCCGTCCCGTGTCCCGATGGGACTTTCCTTGGCGTGGAAGGCAAGCTTGGCAATACGATATGAAGATCTCCTCCCATTGTAACCGACTCTGTGTAACCCTAGCCCTCTCCGGTGTCTATATAAACCGGAGAGTTTTTAGTCCGTAGGACGAACAACAATCATACCATAGGCTAGCTTCTAGGGTTTAGCCTCTCTGATCTCGTGGTAGATCCACTCTTGTACTACCCATATCATCAATATTAATCAAGCAGGAGTAGGGTTTTACCTCCATCGAGAGGGCCCGAACCTGGGTAAAAACATTGTGTCCCTTGTCTCCTGTTACCATCCGCCTAGATGCACAGTTCGGGACCCCCTACCCGAGATCCGCCGGTTTTGACACCGACACCATTCTCTTAGTGGTGTCATGTGAACGTTGACTACATGACACTTCACCATATTTGGGCCTAAGGGTATGCATTGTGGAGTAATGATTAGATGGTGGGTTGCAAGAGTGACAGAAGCTTAAACCCCAGTTTATGCGCTATTCTGTAAGGGACCGATTGGATCCAAAAGTTTAATGCTATGGTTAGAATTTATTCTTAATACTTTTCTCGTAGTTGCGGATGCTTGCGAGAGGGTTAATCATAAGTAGGAGGTTTTTTCAAGTAAGAACATCACCTAAGCACTAGTCCACCCACATATCAAATTATCAAAGTACCGAACACGAATTAAGCCAACATGATGAAAGCGACTAGATGAAATTCCCGTGTAACCTCAAGAACACTTTGCTTATCATAAGACACCGTTTTGGCCTGTCCTTTGCCTCAAAAGGATTGGGCTACCTTGCTGCACTTTTGTTACTACAATTTTTACTTGCGCATTACAAATTATCCTGCTATCAAACGACTCCGTTACTCACAATTTTAGCACTTGCACACAATACCTTGCTGAAAACCACTTGTCATTTCCTTCTGCTCCTCGTTGGGTTCGACACTCTTACTTATCGAAAAGGGCTACAATTGACCCCATACACTTGTGGGTCATCAAGGCAATTTTCTGGCGCCGTTACCAGGGAGTGAAGCGCTGTTGGTAAGTGGAAATTGGTAAGGAAATATTATTACTACGTGCTGAAATTTATTGTCACTTGCTACTATGGAAAACAATCCTTTGAGGGGTTTGTTCGGGGTATCTTCACCTCGACCAGAACCACAATTAGTTACCCCTCAACCAACTGCACCTACTAATATTGAATATGAAATTCCCCCGGGTATGTTAGAACAACTGCTAGTTAATCCTTATGCAGGAGATGGAACCGAACATCGTGATATGCACTTGATATATGTGGATGAATTTTGTGGATTGTTTAAGCTTGCAGGTTTGCCTGGAGATGAAGCTAAGAAGAAGGTTTTTCCTTTAGCTTTGAAGGGAAAAGCATTGACATGGTATAGGCTATGCGATGATATTGGATCTTGGAACTGGAACCGTTTGAAATTGGAATATCATAAAAAAAATTATCCTATGCATCTAGTTCATCGTGATCGGAATTATATATATAATTTTTTGCCTTGTGAAGGAGAAAGTATCGCTCTAGCTCGGGGGAGGATTAAGTCAATGTTTTATTCATGCCCCAATCATGAGCTCTCAAGAGAAATTATTATTCAGAATTTTTATGCTCGACTTTCTCGTCATGATCAATCCATGCTCGATACTTCTTGTACTGGTTCTTTTATGAAGAAGACTATTCAATTCTGGTGGGATCTTTTGGAAAGGATTAAACGCAACTCTGAAGATTGGGAACTCTACGAAGGTAAAGAGTCAGGTATTGAACCTATGTTTGATTGTGTTAAATCTTTTATGAATATCGATGCTTTTCAAAAGTTTAGCACTAAATATGTACTTGACTCTGAGATAGTAGCTTCCTTTTGTGAATATTTTGCTACTCATGTTGATCTCCCTAAGGAGAAGTGGTTTAAATATCACCCACTAATTAAAGAAGAAACTAAGGAACCGGTAAAAGCTAAAGAAGAAACTATCATTTACAATGTTGATCCAGTTGTCCCCACTACTTATATTGAAAAACCACCTTTTCCTGTTAGGATGAAGGAACATGCTAAAGATTTAACTGTGGTTAACAAAAGTTTTGTTAGAACACCCAAACCTTCTGAACAAATCAAAGTTGAACGTAGTGTTGATATGGTTAAAGATCTCTTAGTTGATAATATTGATGGGCATGTTATCTACTTCTATAGTGAAGCTTCTAGAATTGCCAAACCTGAAGGAAAAGATAAACATAGACCAGTAGTGGGCATGCCTGTTGTCTCAGTTAAGATAGGAGATCACTGTTATCATGGGTTATGTGACCTAGGTGCTAGTGTGAGTGCTATTCCTTTCTCCTTATATCAAGAAATTTAAGATAAAATAGCACCTGCTGAAATAGAAGACATAAATGTCACTATTAAACTTGCTAATAGAGATATTCTATCACAAATTGGGATTCTTAGAGATGTTGAAGTCTTGTGTGGGAAAATAAAATACCCAACTGATTTCCTTGTTCTTAGCATACCACAAGATGACTTTTGCCCCATTATCTTTGGTAGACCTTTCTTGAACACCGTCAATGCCAAAATAGATTGTGAGAAACAAACTGTCGATGTTAGCTTTGGTGGTGAATCTCATGAATTTAATTTTTCCAAGTTTAGTAAACAACCTCATAAGAAAGATTTTCCTAGTAAGGATGAAATTATTGGTCTTGCTTCTATTGATGTGCCTCCTACTACTCCTTTGGAACAATATTTTCTAGACCATGAAAATGATTTGCATATATGTGAAAGAAATGAAATAGATAGAATCTTTTTCCAACAACTGAGGGAGTCCTGGATTGAGGGGTCCTCGGACAGCCGGACTATATACGTGGGCCGGACTCCTAGACTATGAAGATACAAGATAGAAGACTTCGTCCCGTGACCGGATGTGACTCTCCTTTGCATGGAAGGCAAGCTTGGTGATTCGGATATGTAGATTCCTTTCTCTATAATCGATTTTGTGTAACCCTAGCCCCCTCCGGTGTCTATATAAACCAGAGGTTTTTTGACCGTAAACAGTAGGGGAACCTCCTACTGTGAAAGAATTAAATTAATGATGGCGATAAAGTTACATGGTTAATTACAACTCCATTTTCCCTTTGGGAAAAGGTCAAAAGGGCTACTTTATTGAAGTGAGGACAAGAGCAAGGGAATGAAGTTTTTGTGCTTCTCCTTGACCCTATAGGTTAGGAGTGAAAAATCAGATTTGAATCTACTAAGCCATGCAGAACGGGATGGGGCAATCCCCCTAAAGTGTGAACCAACCGGAGGGTTTAGTCCATAGGACAAGAACAATCATAACCTCATAGGCTAGACTACTAGGGTTTAGCCATTACGATCTCGTCGTAGATCAACTCTTGTAATATTCATATTCATCAAGATCAATCAAGCAGGAAGTAGGGTATTACCTCTATAGAGAGGGCCCAAACCTGGGTAAACATTGTGTCCCCCACCTCCTGTTACCATTAGCCTTAGACACACAGTCTGGGACCCCCTACCCGAGATCCGCCGGTTTTGACATCGACATTGGTGCTTTCATTGAGAGTTCCGCTGCATCATCACCAGAAGGCTTGATGGCTTCATCAATCATCTACAATAACACAGTCTAGGGGGTGGTCTTCCTCCTCGGTCAGATCTTCGTATTCGGCGGCTTCGCACTACGGGCCAACTCACTAGGCCATCTAGAGCAGATCGATAGCTACGCCCCTGGCCATCAGGTCAAATTTGGAAGCCTGAATTTTGTGGCCGATATCCGTGGAGACTTGATCTTCGACGGATTCGAGCCCATGACGGCTGTCCCCTACTGCCAAGATAAACATGACCTAGATCTGTCATCTGGCCGCGCTCAGGAAATAACGCTTGTGACCGCTCTGGCCCTAGACCCAGAGCAGACTGCGTCGCCCAAAGACGGGAATCTTAACCCTGCCTAGGAGGCCGCACACTCAGCGGCGCTCAAGCCGCACACAGACCCAACATCGAGCTTGGCTTGTGTCGCCGGAACCTCAGACTTGTCATCGTCCATAGGTTTCGGACCGCATGCGTCCGCGTCCATCGAACCTGATTGAGCGTCGGTCTTGGAGTTCAGCTCCATGGACATCTTCTAGCACTCACCTCTCAGCGATGTGTTAAACTCATTGAAATCCGTCTCCTTGTCAGGGGACTATCGGCCGAACTATGTCCGGTTCGAAGGGGAAGCAGACAACGAAGAACTTCGTTTCCCACCCACCGCACACTTCGTCGCCACTGTCAAGGACTTAACCGACATGCTCGATTACGACTCCGAAGACATCGACGGTATGGACGACGATACCGGAGAAGAGCATGCACAAAAACAACCACCCTTAGGGTGGTGGACAGCTACATCCTCATACGATATCTACATGGTGGACACACCTAAGGAGGAGGAGGCCGATGGCGATAATAGCATGCCTGTAGATGAACCTCCCAAGCGCCGGCGTCAGAAGCACCGACCTTGATCCGGCAAAAGGAAAAACAACAACATTGTCACGGACGATGATGATAATCTGAACCAAGCCGAGGACCCCGTAGACCCAGTGTTGGAGCAGGGCGTGCAAGAGGACGGCGAACACAGTCCGGAGATGTTGTCTGACCACAGCGATGCCGAAGATAGTAATTATCAACCCGTCTCTAAAGAGGAGATCAGCCTGGGCGACAACGAATTCGTCATCCCAGAAGAAGCATTCACTACAAAAAAAAAGACACATCCGTGACATTTTGGCCCGAACGAATATTTTTTCTGTCATACATATGACACTTCTATGATGATAATTGTGACAAAACCCGGTATCATCATAGATGTGGTGGGCTCCTACTTCTATGACAAAAAATCATGACAGAAAATGGGCTTTTCGTCCTGGGCGGGCTGAAGACGCAGCTGCATGACATTCTTTGGGCCGTCCATGACGGAAAAAACCGTGGTAGAAGCGAGGGGGAGGAAAATTTTGGGAGTTCTCGGTTACAGTGGGAGGTCGGGGGCCGAGCGACGCACGTTTCTCTCGTACACGTACGCGCGTGTGTGCGAGGCGTTGGCTCTAACTGAACCCGAGCGAGGCGTTGGGTTCTAACTGAACCCGAGCGATAGCACTGCAGACTACGCGTTATTGAACCCGAGCGATCGATCGATGGCTGTTAACTGAACCCGATCGAGCGATTCCTTCTCTACTGCTGCTAACTGAA
>NC_057810.1:127389672-127433831 GCF_018294505.1 Triticum aestivum | reverse complement strand
AGCGCTCCAACACAACTCCGTTTCGTCCATTTTGTAGTACGCCACACCCTCCCGATCAACAGGACCCCCGTTTTCGATCATGGGAGATCCGTTTACTCCGTTTTGCAGTACGCCACACCCCTCCCGATCAACAGGACCCCCGTTTCGACCGTAGGAGCTCCATTTTCTTCGTTTTGCGGTACACCACACCCCTTCCGATCAACAAGACCCCCGTTTCGACCGTAGGAGGTCCATTTTCTCCATTCTGCGGTACGCCAGGCCTCGTTTCCATCGCCTATTCCGTCCAAGCCCTCCCATGAACACGGCCATGCATTCCATTCCGACCCAGCCGGTTGGCTCCCACGCGTTCCGTTGCCTCCCGATGAACACAGCGCATTCCATTGCCTCCCCATGAACACGATGCATTCCGTTGCCCCCCCATGAACACGACGACAACGCTGTTTCTCCGTTACGACCCAGCCATGTACACGAGCCCTGGCCGTATGTATGCACGAGTAGGCGCTTGAGACCCTGCCCGTATGTACGTACGTGGCCGTATTTTCTTTCTTGCACCCTGGCCGTTGTACGCACGTGTACATGCTACGTGCGCACCTCTACTACGACACGTGCGCGCCTCTACTATGACGCATGCGCGCCTCTACATCCACCAGTATATATGTACATACGCATTCGCGATCAGAATGACAATGCTACGTACGCTTCGACCAGGTGGGTCCTGACTGTCAGGCATTTCCTTGCCTGCGAAGATGTAGCTGGTGGGTCCCAGCAGTCAGGGGGGCGAATCGTTTTTTTTGCCCGAACGCACTTCCTTGCGTGCAAAGATGTAGCTGGTGGGTCCCAGCAGTCAGGGGGGCGAATCGTTTTTTTGCCCGGACACACTTCCTTGCGTGCGAAGGTGTAGCTGGTGGGTCCCAGTAGTTAGGGGGAAAACGTTTTTTCACGAAATACGGTGGCCCGTCCGATGGGTCCCTGCTGTCGGGTGGAGGAATCATTATTTTCCGCGTAATAAGGAGGCACTTCCTTACTGCGGCCGTGGACCCAGCTGTCAGCATCTCCACGTACAGTCCACGTTCAATGAAGTCCTTCCTTGACCACGTTGACCACGCCACGCCGAGAGCACCAGGGCGGTGGACGACGGCGAGGCCTAGGAAGGGGACGACACGGAGCCGGTGAAGACGCGGCAGTGGATGCCCATGCGGAGAGGAGTATGAGGGTTCACTCGTTCGGCTGTGATGTGAGGCTGCCGTTGCCGCAGGGCCTGGCCAGCGGTGTGAATAGTCGGAGGCGGTGAGGCCTCCGCGGCAGCACAGCCGGCCACAAGAGGCAGGAGCAGGCGGCACGACCGGCGCTGCTTTGGGTGGCTGGAGTGAGAAGACCAGAGGTTGAAGAAGCACTATGACCATTGGATGGACATCGTACGGTCTCTGGAGCTAGAATCGTTCATATTGATTAAGTTGACAAAGCCCTCTGTCGGTGTCAAAACCGGCGGATCTCGGGTAGGGGGTCCCGAACTGTGCGTCTAGGCGGATGGTAACAGGAGACGAGGGACACGATGTTTTACCCAGGTTTGGGCCCTCTTGATGGAGGTAAAACCCTATGTCCTGCTTGATTAATATTGATGATGTGAGTTACAAGAGTAGATCTACCACGAGATCAAGGAGGCTAAACCCTAGAAGCTAGCCTATGGTATGATTGTTGTCCGTCCTATGGACTAGGGCCATCCGGTTTATATAGACACCGGAGAGGGCTAGGGTTACACAGAGTCGGTTACAAAGGTAGGAGATCTACATATCCGTATCGCCAAGCTTGCCTTCCACGCCAAGGAAAGTCCCATCCGGACATGGGACGAAGTCTTCAATCTTGTATCTTCATAGTCTTGGAGTCCGGCCGATGATGATAGTTCGGCTATCCGGACACCCCCTAGTCCGGGACTCCCTCAGTAGCCCCCGAACCAGGCTTCAATAACGACCAATCCGGCGCGTATGTTGTCTTCGGCGTTTGCAAGGCGGGTTCTTCTCCATGCTCCATGTGTTTGCCGGATAGTGTCCGGTTGCTTCATAAATGCTACGCTCCTTGGCTTCCGCGTCCAATAATGGACTTCTTCCACGCGTCGTACGAATGCGAAAGGCTGGGGTATTTTTACATTTTACCCCCTAACCGTGCGAACGAGCCGCCTATAAGAGAGGCGAGGATCTAGATCCAGCTTACACCATCCTCCATCCGCAAGTTCTCATCGAAGCGCCTCTGACAAAAATCCATTCCATCATGGATAGTCGACGTGGCTCCTCCTCTCGCGCTCCCGGCCCTAAGCCAGGAGATTGGGGGAGATGCTCAGTTCCACACAGCGAGCTAGTGGCGCCCCAAACCGAGGGATATCTTCCCCCAGCTTTCATGGTTCCGGTTCGAGCCGGACTGGCCACCTACAAGGGTGGGAAGCAGGCGGAGAGCGCCCCCAATCCCTCCAAAGGAGAGCGGGTGTGCTTCTTCCCCTACTTAATAAGGGGACTCGGATTTCCTATACATCCCTTTCTCTGGGGGCTCCTGGAGTTCTACGGACTCCAGCTTCATCATCTTACACCTGCCTCCATTTTGCACATCGCGGGTTTCGTAGCTCTATGCGAGCTGTTCTTGGGCATTGAGCCCCATTTTGCGCTGTGGAAGAGGCTGTTTTGCCTCGTACCCCGCTCTCACGAGGGGTCGATATATCAAGTGGGCGGAGCCGAAATATGGCGCATCGCCGGGACCGGATACCTGTCCGGGACCCCGAAGAAGGCATCCGAAGACTGGCCTTCGGAGTGGTTTTATATGGAGGACGCTCTGTTGCCGGATCCAGTCCGAATCGGCCTTTCGGAGTTCAGCAACGCTCCACTGAAGAAACACCTGAGTTGGCGCCCACGGAGCCCTCAACAAGAAGATGATAGGAGCGTCCATTACTTGATGTGCCGGATACGGCTGCTATCCCATTCCGGATTAACCATGATCGGAGTCATGGCCACATGCATTATGCGCGGGGTGCAGCCGCTCCAATATAGGGGCTACCCCATGTGGGACTTCAATGGAGACGATGACGCCACCCGTCACGGCCGCAAGGGACCTGGCTCGGCCGACGACCTAGTAAAGATCCTGTCCGGCTTGTACAAGGGGGAGAAGGAGGACTTCCTCCGCATGAATCCTCTGAACAGATCTTCCATGAACAACCCTCGGAGCTAGGTAAGCGGTCGCATGCATATCTGATCCGTGCCTTTAAAGGCAATTGTCTTATTGTATGATTTTGACGCAGGAACTGTGTCGGGATGTGGAGGGCATAAAAAGCCCAGCTCCACAACCCGGGGATCCAGAAAGGTCCCTTGATCCGACCTCCGAAGAGGATCCGGACTTAGCGGTGGAACTGATCGACGGGGTGTTCCACCAGCTCAGCATAGACAATGCTTTAGTCGCCATTACGGCTGACTACGCCGATTTATTTCCGGCCTCCCAGGTGACTACGACCGAGGTCTTGACACCATCATTTGATCCGTGCTCAATTATGACCATCCCATACTGATGGTGCATTGCAGGAGGTGCCTTTAAGGCGGGAAGCCGAACCCGCGGTGGCCGACCAACAAGGGTCAGTTTGGCCCGGCAGGCGGAAGAGGAGTGCGACGCGAACTGAAACGTCACCGCAACGGTACGGAGCACCGCTATTTTTAAGGGAAGGATTCCCAGGAGGTATATTAATGCTCATGACCTTTCCAGAAAGAGCGCTCGCCGGACAGTGTGCGGAGAGGTTGCCAATCAAGCCTCCGCCAGCCATGCTCCAACGCATGGCCCGGGAGGGGAGGCGAATACAAGGCACGAGCCGGACGCTCCTCCGACGGAGGATGCCGACAGGCTGTCCGCCACCCGGTCTGAGGTGGAGAGCGCCATGAATCACATGCGTCGCCGGACAGTTCTTCGTGACGCGTGTTTCTCCCCGGAGGCGTTAAATGCCTTTGATGCGGGAAACGCGCACCTCCGTGCCGCTCAAGATGGCTTAACCAGAGCCACGGAGTAGTATGTGAAAGACATACGTGTAAGTAATTTTAATAGTTATATATACCAGTAGCCCCCGTGACTTAAAATAGTTAAAATAACTGATTTAAGGATCAATTTCTCTGCAGGATCTTACGGTGAAGAATACCCATCTGTCCCAGGAGCCCCAAGAGTGCAAGGCCCAACTTGAGGCCGCACTAGCCGCTATAGGGGGAGCCACAGAGACCCCCGCTGGTAAGACGTACTTTGAGAAGATAATTAATTAACAAAGTGCGGCGTGAATCTGACAATAATATTGCAGAGGGCACCGGACTAGATCCGGACAAGAAACAGCTACTGCGTCAGCTAAAGGCCGGCGAGAGGGTGCTTATGAAGGTGCAGCAGGAGAGAAACAAGCTCCAAGATGCCCACACCCAGCTAGGAGAAGAGCTGAAAGGTGTTCGGGCCCAGCTGTCTGGCTCTTTGAAGGAGAATCAGCGGCTTCGTCGCGGCATTTATAGTAAGTGCTTGAGCAAATTCCTTTGAAAAGAAGAATTCGGCAAGGAAGTCGATTGATAGAAATATGTCTTTAGGTGTGCTCACAGGTCGCCCTGCGGAGGAAATGCCTGGGTCAACAGGTGACCAACTTCCTGAGCTGGTGCAATTGTTCGAACGTGTTCGGCAGGCGATGAGTGGCGTCGTTCAGGCTTTATGGCCATCCGTCTCCCTACCCGAGGGCCTTGGTGAGCTTGCTGAGAAGCTTCAGGGAGCACGGCGACGCTTCCATTTGTGGAAGATATCGGCCTGCCGTCAGGGCGCCAGGGAGGCCTGGGCCATGGTGAAGACGCGCTACCCGAAGGCTGACCCAAACCACATGGCCGAGGTCGGACCTGCGGGGCCTGATGGGAAGGAGATCCCTGTGAGCTTGATGTACGGCCAAGTAGAACTGGCCGCGAAATATTCCCAACAAGACTGTAAATTAGACAGCCTGTTAGATGGGATTGAGGAGGAGTACAATCAGTCGGTTTGACGATGTAATTTGAAATGACATGTAAGATGCCTTCTAGCCGGATTGTAGATCGTTTGTCTTTGTGGACCGTTTCGCTTCAACCTCGGGACCCAACAGTCCGGAGTGTGTCCGAATACCCCTACGGTTATAAAAGAACCAGGGCATCCATGGAGACAAGGCGTCGGGGTCATAATTGCTTTATCAGACAAGTGCCCAACTAGTTATGTTATATTACATGGTTAGTAAGAAACATCTTCCAGGGAGAATAGTTCCGTTAAGGGTTCCTTTCCCTGGGAGGCATGCCCTAAGGTGCAATGCCGGACTGCGAAAATAGCAGGAAAAGCATCTGGGGGCATATAAATAAGTAAGTAATAAATCATCTTTCAAGTCACCGACCGAATATTCTCTTAAGAACGCTAGCTTTCGGCTTCACCCAGTCTGAGGTACACATCCGGCTGACCGGCAGTAACAATCGCAGAGGTGCTCCCTTTACCTCCTAGCCGAACAATCGGGAACGTAGGGGTAAGCACAGGAGCCAGGCAACCCAGCTTGGCCAAAACTTAAGTCATATCGATGCATATAATGGTGAATAAAAGGTACATGCGGAAGTATGACACATGTATTGGGCGTGAAGCCCATATTAATAAGCTTCTGGTAAAGAAGCCCCCAGGTATAATGAGTGCTAGGAGCACATCAAGTGTGTGCGAACAAAGCGCAAATCAGCCTATAAAAGGTATTGAGAAAAAAAAGTGGGAAGAAGGAGGGGGACAAGAGACAATAAAAAATATAAAAAGGTGGACGGGGGAGTGAGACGAACTCTGAGTCCGGTGTTTAGGCGTAGAATCTTCGGAGACGGGCTGCGTTCCATGGGTTCGGCTCGAGTCGGTTGTCAGATGCTTTACGTAGACGGTATGCTCCGCCGGTCAGGACTTGGTCGATGATGAAGGGACCTTCCCACTTGGGCTTAAGTTTGTCCTTTTTCTTGTCCGGCAGGCCTAGAACGAGTTCGCCGACATTGTAAGTTTTGGCCCGTACTTCTCTGCTTTGATATCTTCGAGCCTGCTGCTGATAAAATGCGGAACGAGCCTTTGCCACGTCCCGCTCCTCCTCTAAGGCGTCCAAACTGTCCTGCCAATCCAACTCGGCTTCTCTTTCTTCGTACATGCGCACACGAGGTGAGTCATGAATTATATCATAGGGCAGAACTGCCTCTGCGTTGTATACCATGAAAAATGGTGTGAATCCAGTAGTTCGGTTTGGCGTGGTCCGCAGCCCCCAGAGTATGGAGTCGAGCTCCTCTACCCAGTGCGTGTTAGATTCCTTGAGGGACCGCACTAGTCTGGGTTTGATGCCGCTCATGATTAGACCATTTGCTCGCTCGACTTGACCGTTAGTTTGGGGGTGATAGACTGAAGCGTAATCGAGCTTGATGCCCATGTTTTTGCACTAGAGTTTAACCTCGTCGGCCGTGAAGTTCGTGCCGTTATCAGTGATGATGCTGTGGGGGACGCCGAAATGGTGTACTACCCCGGATATGAAGTCTATCACCATTCCGGATTCTGCCGTTTTAACCGGCTTGGCCTCAATCCATTTGGTGAATTTGTCCACCATGAACAATAAGTATTTGTGCTTGTGGGTTCCCCCTTTAAGGGGTCCAACCATGTCAAGCCCCCAGACCGCGAACGGCCAGGTAATGGGTATAGTTTTGAGGGCGGTGGGTGGCATATGGCTCTGATTAGCAAAGAGCTGGCAACTGACGCATCGTTGGACTAAGTCCTGAGCATCTGCCCGGGCTGTCGGCCAATAAAATCCTGTACTAAAGGCCTTGCCTACAAGGGCCCGGGCTACAGCGTGGTGCCCACCGAGTTCGGCGTGAATTTCAGCCAGGAGATTCCGCCCCTCCTCTTCGGAGATACACCTTTGAAGGACTCCGGTTGTGCTTTTCTTATAAAGTTCTCCCTCATGGACCTTGTAGGCTTTAGATCGTCGAACTATGCAGTGGGCCTCATTTTGGTCTTCGGGAAGTTCCTGCCGAATTAAGTAGGCTAGGAATGGTTCTATCCACGGGGCAATTACTGCCATTATTTTGTGAGCTGAAGGTGTTATTTCAATGGCTGAGCCGCCGATTGTGTCAGAATGGTCTGAGTTAGGTGATGCAGCTGGCTCCGGATTGTTATTTCCGGACTCCTCTTCCCATAACACGGATGGCTTAAAGAGCCGTTCCAGGAAGATGTTTGGAGGGACGGCGTCTCGTTTCACGCTGATGCGCGCTAACACGTCTACTGCCTGGTTATTATCCCGGGCTACATGATGGAATTCGAGTCCTTCGAACCGAGCTGACATTTTTAGGACGGCGTTGCGGTAAGCTGCCATTTTTGGATCTTTGGCGTCAAAGTCTCCATTTACTTGGGATATTGCGAGGTTTGAATCCCCGCGCACCTCTAGGCTTTGAATGCCCATGGAGATTGCCATCCGGAGGCCATGCAGAAGGGCCTCGTATTCGGCTGCGTTGTTGGAGTCCATGTACATTATTTGAAGTACGTATTGGATTGTGTCTCCAGTTGGGGACGTCAGGACGACGCCAGCCCCCAAGCCAGCCAACATTTTGGATCCGTCGAAATGCATGATCCAATTGGAGTATGCGTCGTACTCTTTAGGGAGTTCGGCTTCGGTCCATTCGGCGACGAAGTCAGCCAGAACCTGCGACTTTATAGCTCGCCGTGGTTTATAGGTTATGTCAAATGGTAAGAGCTCAATAGCCCATTTTGCAATCCTGCCCGTTGCGTCGCGATTGTTTATAATATCGTTGAGAGGTACTTCGGAGGCCACCATTATGGAACACTCTTGAAAGTAGTGCCGCAGCTTCCAGGATGCCATGAACACCGCATACGCTATCTTTTGATAATGTGGGTACCGGGACTTTCATGGAGTTAGAACAATGGATACGTAGTACACTGGTTTTTGAAGAGGGAATCTGTGCCCTTCTGTCTCTCGCTCGACGACGAGTACTGCGCTGACGACTTAACCTAGTTTCGGTGTTCCTGGCACTCTCCACCGCACAGTATTTTTGTACGATGGTCGCTAGGTCGACGAAGCGTGTAACTTCGCGACGACTTATGGCATTCATGATTCCCTTGTCCGTGCAATTGTTGCAGAAAATTGAAATCGCGCTTTCTTCGCAGCAGTCCTTTATCCTGTTCATAACCAGGATGAATCTGGCCCAGTAATGGTGTACTGTTTCATCGGGCTCTTGCCGTATTCGAGAGAGACCACTTATGTTTGGGTGGGTGGGTGGAATCAAGTTTGGAACCCCGCCCGATCTGAGGCTCAAAGGCCAAGAAGTTTCCGGATCTGGAAGCTTGACTTGCTGGATGCTTTCCAACGAATCTAGTCCGATGCCTAACTCTAAGTTTAGTATTTGATTAGCGTCCGTCCCTCCGCGGGAATCCGGCTTGGAGGGATCGGGAATCCGGACATAGTTGGTTTTCAACGTAGAAGAAGGGTTGCCGCATTGTTCCTCTACCACGACAACGTGGTGGGTAGCCCGAGGAGAGTTAATCTCTCTCGGATCGGTTTTAAGCCCAATCTGATCGTAGTCTGTAGCGACTCCCAGGGCGGCGATGCGATCCAAGAGCTCGTTTACAGAGGAGAGCTCAATCGGATCTAACTGCTCGGTGAATTCTAAGCTGACGTGAAGATCGCTTTTGATGACCTGAGAGGTCATCGTCGGAGCGGTGGCCGAACAGGCGGTCATAAGAAAACCACCTAGCCGGACAGTTTGGCCGGCGGCCAAAGCTCCCTTGACGACGGTGCCGTCTTTAAAGACGGGAAAAGGCATCCTTCCTGAGAGCGACGGCACAGAGGAACTCTCAATGAAAGCACCAATGTCGGTGTCAAAACCGGCGGATCTCGGGTAGGGGGTCCCGAACTGTGCGTCTAGGCGGATGGTAACAGGAGACGAGGGACATGATGTTTTACCCAGGTTCGGGCCCTCTTGATGGAGGTAAAACCCTATGTCCTGCTTGATTAATATTGATGATGTGGGTTACAAGAGTAGATCTACCACGAGATCAAGGAGGCTAAACCCTAGAAGCTAGCCTATGGTATGATTGTTGTCCGTCCTATGGACTAGGGCCATCCGGTTTATATAGACAGCGGAGAGGGCTAGGGTTACACAGAGTCGGTTAAAAATTTAGGAGATCTACATATCCGTATCGCCAAGCTTGCCTTCCATGCCAAGGAAAGTCCCATCCGGACACGGGACGAAGTCTTCAATCTTGTATCTTCATAGTCTTGGAGTCCGGCCGATGATGATAGTTCGGCTATCCAGACACCCCCTAGTCCGGGACTCCCTCACCCTCCGTCCCCGTCAACTTAGTAGGCCCACAAGTCAGCCTCCCACCAAGGTGGGTCCCAGCTAGCAGGGGGAGTATTCATTTTTTTGTGCGTAATAAGGAGGCACTTCGGGTGGGTCCGAGCTGACAGCGGGGGGAACGTTTTTTTCGCGAAATACGGTGGCCCGTCCGGTGGGTCCCAGCAGTCAGGGAGGAAACGTTTTTTTCACGAAACAAGGTGGCCCGTCCGGTGGGTGCCTGCTGTCAGGTGGAGGAATAATTATTTTGCGCGTAATAAGGAGGCACTTCCTTGTGGCCGCCGTGGACCCAGCTGTCAGCCTCTCCACGTACAGTACTCTTCCAATGGAAGTCGGTCATTGACCACGTTGACCACGCCGCGCCGAGAGCACCAGGGCGGTGGACGACGGCGAGGCCTAGGAAGGGGATGACGCGGAGCTGGGGAAGACGCAGTAGTGGAAGCCCGCGCGGAGAGGAGTACGAGGGTTCACTGGTTCGGCTGCGGTGTGAGGCTGTCGTCGTCGCAGAATAACAGGGGGCGTGGGTGAGTGGAGGGATGGCCTGACCAGCGGTGGGAGTAGTATGGGGGCGGTGAGGCCTCCGCGGCAGCATAGCTGGCCACGGGAGGCAGGAGCAGGCGGCATGACCGGCGCTGCTTTGGGCGGCTGGACCAAGAGGACCAGAGGTTGAAGAAGCACTAAGGCCGTTGGATGGACATCGTACGGTCACGAAAGCTAGAATCATTTATTATTGACTAAGTTGACAAAGCCCTTGGTACGCTCCAACTTAGTAGGCCCACAGGTCAGCCTTCGAAACGGTGCGCCCCAGATGTCAGGGGGACGAATCATTTTTTGGGCGGCCGAAGCTAAGAATATCCGAGATTGAAGAAGAAGCACGACATCCGTTGGATGGACATCCAACGGCCACTACTTCTAGAACCGTGTGTTGACTATAATAAGTTGACAAAGCCTTGCATACGCGTCAACTTATTTTTTTAGGGGACGTGTCACTTAGTAGGCCCACAAGTGTGTGGCAGAGAACTTATAGCCCATTTGCGTTTTGTAAGAATATACAACCCATTTTTGAATTCTAATGGAATTTACAACAACCCATTTATAGTTTGTTAAAAGTACAACCCATTTTGTAGCTAGGACAACGATTAATAATTTCAACCAACTGTTGAAGACATAATTCAATAAAATTTCCCACATTTTGATGGGATCCGAAATATTTTTATCCCGAAATTTCTAGTCAGATTAAATATAAATTTGTATTACGTAAAAATCCAACGAAACATTGCGCGTGCAACAATGAAAATTTAAGATTTTCGAAAACCATAAATAATATTATATGAACTAATTTCGTGTTTGGTGCATTTTGTTATAGTTACTGCCCAGTTTTTATAATTACATCCCATTTATTATTTTTTAAAGCCCATTTTCCTGTTAAGCCTAATGCATCCCTCCTAGGAAAGATTTGCAGCCCAGCAGGGCGGAGAATAACAAGTTGACCTTGCCTGGGTATTCCTCAAAAAGATGTATATCTGGGCTAGCCATTTTCATCTTGAAAAAATTAGTATCTGGTCTGGATATCTGGCCTGGGCTAGACGGGCCACAGCCCGCCAGTTAATACCCTGCTCTCCTCTGAACAACAACGAAATCATCGCCAAGAAAAACTCTGTAGTGCTCACGCCTCAAAAACACAAATACTGCTGGAGCTGATTGGTCCCAGCTGTTGGCCGCACCTTGTGCAATTCTCTCGTTTATATTGACTACATATGTTGACAATGGTGTGGGACCATGATGTCAGGAAACGGCACTTGCGCATGTACGGCTATGGCCCTAGTGGGTCCCTAGTGTCATCCAGTCAAAATAAAGTCATCTCCTGAATCCTCATGTTTGTTGACGATGTTAACAATGCTCGGCGCCACGGCGAGCGCAACAACTCGAAGGATAACGAAGAGGGCCTCACGGGCCCTACGGATGGTCTGATACATCGCCCGCTGCTCATTCAGGAAGCCAAGATCATCGGACACCTATGAGCACCTTCGAGAAACTGAGACGGCATGAAACGGTAAGGCCACGCTTGGGAGCTTTGGTTTATTTCAAACCTGTATTCACATACAAGTGTAATTTACTCGTCATCGGAAACAACGCATAAAATACAGGCGTAATGAAACTGAGGGCCCGAGGTCTGTAAGTAAAACCGACGGGTTACGCGTGTAATTTGAGAGATGAGTGTATATTTTACGATCACTACTATATGGACGACATTACCAGACGATACATGCACGATGTGCGTATCATGCCATCCATAGGCAAGGCTGAAACAGCAGCTAACGGCTGGATTAGCAATCATCCGAGTGTCGTTCAGCTTTTTTATCATGTGTGAAGTACTTCAGATATTTTACTAGTCGAAATCGACCAACCAAGCGCCTTCGCCCAAGACTATCTGCTTTAATTTACAAGCGTCAGTTTTACAAGCGGTTTTGGTTGGAAAACGACGATCCAATCACGGCCTAATATCATGAGTTGGTCGGAAGATCATATGGTTTCACATCTAACCTACCCGACTTGTCGTATAGGCTATGAATGAAACATCAGACGATGAACTTCTTAAGCACGGAAACAACAGAAGAGGATGATCTTCTTAACAAGCAAATCACTGGCATTAGATCGACATGCAAAACAATACGAAGCATTATTCTTAGGAGGCACGGTGAACAGCTCGTGATGCCGCATGCCACAACATTCCAAGCTCAACTTTGCAATCAAACACAAGGCCTGGCATTACATAGACAATATTCAGAACAAACTCTTAACACAGGAATATCTCAGCAGAGTAACTATTTACTTCTAAACTGAACACAAGAATAGGAAAAAAACACTTGACGCTGCTCACAGCAAGGGCGTCCCACTCAAAAATATCAAATGCATGTCTTCTAGCTAACATCAATGAGCAAATTTTGACAAGGTTTTCCAATTCCAATATATTAAACTAACGTCTTCTTGCTAACATCAATGATTAAACTTTGACAAGCTTTTCCCATATGCCTATGATCGTGGAGTCCTGTCGTAGCTTCTTGTACTTGTTTGGGAAAGTTTTGCCCAGGGCACTCCACGTGTTGTTAAATTGCCAATGGTCTCTGTAGACTAGTCATGTCACCGGTGTCTAATAATACTCTATAAAGCTTCTTCGTCATTCCTTCTGTAATGTAGCGCAAACAGTGACTGCTTCTTTCTGCAAAGTGGAACGACCAACTGGATCCAGTAATGCAGTAGTTTGCCTTGGACACATTGGCTCCTTTTGTGCAGTTCAACTAAAATCAAAGCCGGAATAAAACCGAGATTTAATTTTGATATCCCTATAAGCAACAATAGGTATAAGGGAAACAATTACTGAGAAATAACGGTTGATGACTTGTACTCCCAGAAGAAAAGCATCTACTGATCTACTTTATCTTAATGGGAAACAAAGCAGGAGAGTAGCAATTCTCCATCAGTGTGATTCATTCATATTGACTGAGACATTATCTTAACAATGCCTTGTTTCAACATGTATAAAGAACGACAAAGCAGAAAAGTACCATTCCTAAAACAATGCAACTGATTCATTTTAACAGAGACATTATCTTGACAATACCTTGGTTAAACATGTAGAAAGAACTACAAAGCATGATAGTACCATTCCTAACAAGTGTTGCAGTTCTGAACTAAGATTCAGTAGTTAAGTAATTCTGAGAGTGACATTGCTTTATTTTACCAGCGGCATTAGATTAACGAAAAGCATAAACAGTTCCAGGGGAGAGTGGGTGCAACAACAGTATGTGCTTCCATCTATTTATAAAGGGGGTGATACAGAGTTTGTTGTAACAAAGCAACAAGCATCATGTCTGGGTTGGTCCCATTTTTGTTCACTACTCAATGGGAAAAGACAGCAATACAATAGCTTCAATTCAACATTTATTTAAAATAGTACCAAAACAAGTAGCACAACATCTCAAAGCACACTGCACATCATGTGGATGAGACCAAGATTTGAAACAACTCACCACGAAGACTGGAAACAAATCTCGATCTCCTTTTGTGCAGTTCCACAAAAATTAAGCAAAGTCACCGGTGTGACATTCAAGTTGAACTGCACAAAACACTCTTAAAACATAAGTGTTTCAAGTAGCGAAGCAAAATATCGCAATAGCAACAAGTTGAATCGATACCCCTGTTTTAACAAAGGCAAAAAAAGGAAACAACTACTTGCCGATAAAGGAGGATGAACCAAACGGTGACAGAAAGAAGCATCTAACTTATCTTGGATGGAAAACAAAGTAGGATAGTAGCATTTCTAAAACGGTTGCATTGATTCATATTAACAGAGACATTCTCTTGAAACAACATTCGTAAAAAAAGTAATCTACTTTTAATAGTGGCATTGCTTCAATTTTCTGGCGGCATTCTTAGATTAACAACAGCAAAATAGCTGTATGGGACATGCCAGCGCCATGTGCGTCCACACGTATAAATGGTTGATGCAGAGTATGTAGCCAAGCAGCATATATGCGTTGGTCCCATATTTGTTCTCTTTGAACCTTTTTCCTATGTGAGGGCAGCAAATCTAGTCCTGCACAAACTATACGACCCCCAGTTTCTTTCCCTTTTCAACAAAGAGATCGGTTCCTTACAGATGTGTGTACTGGGTTTCCCCCTTTTTCCGTTTTCGACCTACAAAGCGGCTGGATAGCTAGTCTATACTACTTTCCGCCCCTCCTTTACTCATTGAACCATGTCCTAGATTCTTGCTCCAGCCCACCGCACCCTTCTTTCCTCTTTGAACCAAGACCTAGATTCGACTACAGATCGAAAAAGATCGACATGCAACTAGAGCAACGACGGTTTCAAAGAAACTTATACCTTAGGGTCGTCGGGGTGTGGCAAGGCGTGCGGCGGGAGGCCGGATCTGCCCACACTACATACGGCAGCGAGGAAGAAGGGGTCGGTGGCCCTCTCGCACAGGCGCTGGGTGAAAGAGAACAACGCAGCCGACAGTGGATTGCCTCCCTCGCCGAAGGCGATAGAGTGAACGCTGCACCACCTCCCCTTCCCGATGCGACGGGATACAGATGCCTCCTTCACCTGTCGTGGTTCTAAGTCTAACAGTAGTGTAGGGGGGTACTAATGGAGAGGCAAGATCCTAGCTATGGAGTAGTTGTATACGCAAGAGTTTTACGAGTTCAGGCCCTTCTCGGAGGAAGTAACAGCCCTACGTCTCGGAGCCCGGAGGCAGTCGACTGGATTATATGCGTATGAGTTACAGGGGTGCGAACCCTTTACACTGAGGAGGGGGTGGCTTATATAGAGTTTTCCAGACCCCTCCAGCCCTCAGTTATGCAGGGCTTAAAGTACATTAAGACCGGGGGTTACTGGTAACGCCCACATAAAGTGCTATGAAGACCATAAAGGCTACTTAATGACAGACCGTTACGTGCAGAGTGACTTTAGATCTCCTGGCCGTCGAGTGGTTAGCTTCATGGTCGAGTGGTTATCTTCATGGTTGAGTGTCCTAGAGTCTATCGAGTGGGTCACCTCTAGGTCGACTGACATGTAGTTTCTTCTAGAGATGTCCTTGGGTAGGGTAGTTTAGACAGGTCCATGACCCTACCCTAGGTACATAGCTTCATCATTAGCCCCCGAATGGATCGAAGTTTGAGTGGGGAAGGAGTTGAGAATTCTTCCGACCCATTTCTTGTGCTATGAGCATGTCTTGTCTTGGATCAATGAACTTTTAGGTGACGGTACCGACTTCTTTTTCAGTCGCCTTGATCCATTCTTTGTATCTGTCGAGTGAAGTCTTCTCTTGGAGAGCTCCGAGTGACAGAGTGGAGGAGATCTTCTCTTTGACGAGTTGTTCTGCAACCCGCGGATTTTGCGGGATTCGAATTTTGGGAAGCGCGCGGGACGGGGCGTAGCCGCAGCAATCGGACAGGATAAGGCAGGGACGCCTCAATCTCCACGCCACCTTTTTCGCCATGTATTGCACGCGCGACTGTTACGGGATTTGACAGGATCGTCCGGGCCTACATGTCAGCCACTCGGAAGCAGGCCTATATAAAGCGTCGGACGGTGGTTTTTCAACAGTGCGCCTTCATTTCCCCCTCTCTTCTCCAGATTTCTCCACGGTGTTTGCTTCTGGCTCAGCACCGCTGCTTCATGCATGCTTTGCCAGTGATGATGGTGAAGGAGAAGATGGCGGCCCTGGAGCGAGCGAAGAAAGCGATGGCGAAGGCGAAGGGGAGGGGAACCAGTCGAAGTGGCTCCTCATCAAGGACCGGCCTGCTGCCAGGCTGATTCCAGGGCGACTCGATATGCTCAACAATTAGTCAAGCGGATCTCGACGACCTGGTTGACGGAGGGCTGATCCCCCATGGATCGACGCGGCTCCCGGGGAGGGAGTCAGAGCCGCAGCCTCAGGAGGGTGAGTGCGTTCTTCTGGCCACCCACGTCGACCGTGGGTTCTCTTTGCAGCCCCACCCTTTCTTCTGGGGGTTTCTGAATTTCTTTGGGGCACAACTCCACCACTTCACGCCCAACACTATAGTGTATCTCGCCGCTTACGTGTCTTTGTGCGAGTGCTTCTTGGGGTGCAGGCCTCACTGGGGTCTCTTTAAACACATCTTCACCTATCGCTCCCAGACGGTGAAGAAGGCAAATCCGAGTGACGAGAGGACACATGTGATTCAGATGTGTGGGGGCCTTGGGATCCAGCTGAGAGGGAAAAGTTCTTTTCCGACCATGGTTTTGCCCGACTCCGTCCGTGGGTGGTAGTCGACTTGGTTTTACTGCAAGGACCAGCCGACACCAGGGCAGTCGACTAGGCTCCCTCCCTTTTCCATGGAATGAGTGAGGAAGCCCTCCTCTTTGAAGGTGGTCCCAGAGGAGAAGGTGCAGGTGAGGGTGCTGGTCGAGCATGTCGTGCAGCTCATCCGCGACGGGGTGACTGGTATGGACCTCCTGGAGGACTTCCTCCGGCGGCGCATCCAGCCGCTCCAATTTCGAGATCATCCTATGTGGATGTATTCTGGAACTGAGGACATCACTCGGATCCACCCAGAGGAGATCGACGACGCCACGCTGGAGCGGTGGATGGGAAGCATTATGGGGAACAAGGACAACCCCTGAGGAGCCAGGAGGGTCGTTCCACTCGACCAATCGTATGAAGTTGACAAGGTCCAATTCTTTACTTCCGACTGTGATTCTGCTTTTTCCATTCTGTCTGCTTGAAATCAACCGACTGAGTTTTTTCTTGTTTGCTGTCTTCTAGGCCACGACTGAGATGTACTTGATGCCCAACGGGGCACAGGAACAAGCCGAGGAGGGAGAGGTGAGTGGAGGTGAAAGTGAGGAGGAGGAGTGGCAATCTGACGGCGAGGGTGAAGAGGTTGAAGACGGCTCCAGCGAGGAGGAGGAGGAAATGGAAGTCGATCCTCCTCACACGGAAAGGCGATCCAAGCTCGCCCACGACCCAGCGAGGGAGGGCGGCAAAGCGGTTGCGCCCATTGTGCCGTCGACAAAGCGCCCTCGGACAGCCTCTCCGACGCCGACTGAAAAAGCGCCGAAGCATCCGCGGGTGGAGTCATCCAAGCCACCGAAGGCCTTGCCCAAGATGAAAATGGCCATTCCCACCATCTCCGAGTAACAACATGATTTGTGTTTCCTGGTTCAACTCGAGCGAACTTCCCGTCGACTCATCGACTAACCGACTGGTTTCTGAAATCTGCAGTTATGCTACGTCCGAGACCTCCGCCAAGGACGGCGACCAAGAAATGGAAGATACTGTCACCTCCAACCCTGGTACGTTCTCTTGTAGTTTTCGCTTTTGGTCGATTGGATCTTCATGTCCAACTCTGGATTTATCTTGCAGCTCCTCGCCACGTCATTGATCTCCCTGATGACGATGACGAGGTGCCCCTGAGGGCGAGGAAGAATAGAAAGTCCCCGGCTGGCAAGGCCACTCAGACTGCGTCAGCACCTTTGGTACTGGTTCAAGAAGGTGGCGACATCGCTCGGCATTCTGTGACCTTCGCTGTGATGCTGACGAGTGCCCGGCCTTTGTCGTCGACTGCTAAACCGCCCTCCCTTTTCGCCACACACCACGTCCCAAAGGATCAGGCGGGCGCTGCTAAGGAGGCTATACGCCAGGCGGGGATTATGATGGAGCAGGTGAAGGCGATCCGGGAAGCCAGCCAAGCGGCGTACGATGCAAGCTCAGCCCTTCAAAGCAATGTCCAGGTTAGTTGGTAACTGCCTGTTCTGTTAGGACATGTTATCTAAAGTCTTTCTTTCCGAAAATATTCGTGTCTGTACACCCACTGGGTGTGTCAATTGAATTTGTAGACTGGTGGGGGCACGCTGAGTGCACCCACTGGGTGTAGTCCCCGAGACTATGGTGGACTGCTGGCAGCCGACTGTAGTCTTTGTAGTTGAAATTTCTTCACTCGGTCTGGTCAGACCATGTCGAGTGGAATATTAGAACCGGTAGGGGCACGCTGAGTGCACCCACCGGGTGTAGTCTCCGAGACTATGGTGGACTGCTAGCAGTCGACTGTAGTCTAAAGAATTCTCTTTTTTTTGATGAGACCATAATCTCTTTTTCGGTCGACTGATCGGATCAGGTCGGTAGGACTTAGTGGGGGCACGCTGAGTGCACCCACTGGGTGTAGTCCCCGAGGCTACTGTTGAATATTGTGATTCGACTGTAGTCTTAGAAACGTTACTGTTTTTCTCTTAGTCACTCGGAAGCAACCTCTCTTTGATATCTGTCGATTGACTCTTTGCAGAAATCTTGGGAGCTCGTGGCTCGTTATACTGAGTTGGAAAGGAAACATATCCAACTCGACCTTGACTTGAAGCTCATTCAGGAGAACTTTCAGAAGGCGAAGGATGAGGCAACAGGTACGATTGGTGAGAATTTGACGACTGATTTCTTCCTTCTACCCATTATTGACTCTGACTTCCTTGTTATTTTGCAGAAAAAATGAAGGTGGCTCTGAACAAGAAGGACCAGGAACTTGCTGAGGCGCAGAAGGCTGCTTTTGATAAAACGAAGCTTGTGGAGGAGAAGCTTGCTTCAGTCGGCAAACTTGAAGAAGAGAACGCCAGTCTGAAAGCTGCCCTCGACGTGGCCAACAGGGAAGCTAGCCGACTTAAGAATGACAAGTTGGCTCTGAGTGACAAGGCCAGCGAGCTGGTGGGGAAGAAGAATGATCTGGAGGCTTATCTGGGAGGGCTCGCCAAGAAGTTGTACATCATGCTTGAGGGTAATCTCTTCTGCCCGACTGATTTGTAATCACCGCCTTACCATAGAACTACTGGCTTATCTTTGGGTTGTGTTTACAAAATTCTGCCAAAACTTTGAAGAAGAGACCAGTCGAGTGGAGACAGGCTTGGATCCCATCAACTCTCCTGTGAAGGATGAAACTGCCATGAATGTGCTTCGACTGGAGTCTCGCGTCGCTGGTGTGGTGGACTATCTGGCCCGACTGAAGGCTGCAGCGTCGCGGATCAACACGACACTCTGGTCAAGGGAGACACTTCAGAACGACCTCGAGTCTCTAATGACTCGACTGAATGAAGTCCCAGGTCGAGTGCAAGAATGGAAGAAGTCTTCTGCCAGGTGCGGTGCCGATGTTGCTCTGTCTCTGGTCCATGTCCACTGCAAGGATGCACGAGAGGAAAAGCTGGCGTCCCTCAAGGTGGCTAATACCAAGAAGCATGACTTCCAGTCTTTCATGGAGACCTTCATCGCTGCTGCCACTCGGATTGCAGATGGAATCGACCTGGACCAATTTGTCGCGCCTTCCAGTCCTCCACCCGAGGAGTAAAAAACTTCTATGCTTGATACCTTAAATTTGCCTCAGAATGCCGAGTGGTTTCTGTAACCGATAAACTTTAGCAGGCTTGATGCCTGAGCACTTCTGGGCCCGTAGGGTGCTATCTGAACTTGGCTTTACCATTGAATATGCTTGCATTTGTCTTCGAGCGAACCTTGTTCTCCACTCGGAGTATATCTCAGTGCTTGGGATGTACTCTTGCAGGTTGGAGCACAGATTGCAGTTGACTTGCGTCCTTGCGGGTCAAGATGAAGCGCACATTGTATTTGTGCCGTAGCTCGAAGGAGAAGGTAGTAGTCGACCTGCACCTTGTCGTCCTTGCAGAGTGTATGTTGTATTTGTGCCGAAGCCTGGAGGATAAGGTAGCATTCGACCTGCACCTTGCTATCCTTGCGGGTCGGAACGATTTTCGTACTTAGGCGAGTGCTGGACTGCAGCTAAGCCTCCGAGTGAGAAACAGGCTCACCACTCGGTAGGATTTTAAACACTTAGGCGAGCACTGGGCTGCAGCTAAGCCTCCGAGTGAGAGGGTCGCTCTCCACTCAGTAGGATTTTTAATACTTAGACGAGTACTGGACTGCAGCTAAGCCCCCGAGTGGGAAGTTCGCTCTCCACTCGGTAGGATTTTGAATACTTAGGCGAGTACTGGACTACAGCTAAGCCCCCGAGTGGGAGGTTCGCTCTCCACTCGGTAGGATTTTGAATACTTAGGCGAGTACTGGACTGCAGCTAAGCCCTCGAGTGGGAGGTTCGCTCTCCACTCGGTAGGATTTTGAATACTTAGGCGAGTACTGGACTGCAGCTAAGCCCCCAAGTGGGAGGTTTGCTCTCCACTCGGTAGGATTTTAAACAGCGCACATTGTATTTCTACCGTAGCTTCGAAGGAGAAGGTAGCAGTCGACCTGCACCTCGTCGTCCTTGTGGATCGGGATGAATTTTATACTTAGGCGAGTATTGGACTGCAGCTAATCCCCCGAGTGGGATGCAGACTCTCCACTCGGTAGGATTTCTCAAATTTAGGCGAGCACTGGGCTGCAGCTAAGCCTCCGAGTGGGAGGCAGACTCTCCACTCGGTAGGATTTTTCAAACTTAGGCGAGCACTGGGCTGCAGCTAAGCCTCCGAGTGGGAGGCAGACTCTCCACTCGGTAGGATTTTTCAAACTTAGGCAAGCACTGGGCTGCAGCTAAGCCTCTGAGTGGGAGGCAGACTCTCCACTCGGAAGGAATTTTCAAACTTAGGCAAGCACTGGGCTGCAGCTAAGCCTCCGAGTGGGAGGCAGACTCTCCACTCGGTAGGATTTCTCAAACTTAGGCGAAACGGGTTCGCGGCTAAGCTTCCGAGTGAAAGGCTTGCTTGTCACTCGGTAGGGATTTTTTTTACAATAACACTTTTGTTTTTGATAAACAAACTACAGGAGTACTTTTATTAAATATCATCCGAATGAGTACTTAAGAGTAAAAGGGGCGGAGTAGATCATCATTCCAAGCTCGTGGCTCATCAATTTGGCGACCGACATTGTACAGACGGTATGCTCCATTGTGGAGAACTTTGGTGACGATGAAGGGGCCTTCCCAAGTAGGGGCAAGTTTGTGTGGCTTTTGTTGATCCACTCGGAGGACCACATCTCCTTCTTGGAAGGCTCGACTCTTCACGTTTCTGGCATGGAATCGACGCAAGTCCTGCTGATAGATGGTCGATCGGATCAAGGCCATCTCTCTTTCTTCTTCTAGAAGGTCGACTGCGTCTTGCCGTGCTTGTTCTGCTTCATCTTCAGAGTAGAGCTCGACTCGGGGTGCATTGTGAAGCAGGTCACTCGGCGGAACGGCTTCTGCTCCATAGACCAGAAAGAATGGAGTTCTCCCAGTCGACCGATTGGGAGTAGTCCTTAGTCCCCATAGAACTGATGGAAGTTCGTCGACCCACGCGCCTGCTGCGTGTTTGAGATCGCGCATCAACCGGGGTTTCAGTCCTTTGAGAATTAGCCCATTTGCTCTTTCTGCTTGTCCATTCGTCTGGGGGTGAGCGACTGAAGCGTAGTCGACTCGGGTGCCTTGAGAAGCACAAAAAGCTTTGAATTGGTCAGAATCGAAGTTTGACCCATTATCAGTGATGATGCTATGCGGAACTCCATATCTGAATATCAATTCTCTGATGAAGCTGATCGCAGTGCCGGCATCGAGACTCTTGATGGGTTTTGCTTCGATCCACTTAGTGAACTTGTCGACTGCCACCAGCACAAGGGTGAAGCCGCTCCTACCAGTTCTCAGTCGTCCAACCATTTCTAATCCCCAGACAGCAAAGGGCCAGACGAGTGGAATGGTCTTCAAGGCTGAGGCGGGCTTGTGAGACAGATTGGAGTAGAACTGGCATCCTTCACACTTATCAACTATCTCTTTCGCCATTTCATTCGCCCTGGGCCAATAAAAACATGCTCGGTATGCTTTAGCCACGATGGTCCGGGAGGACGCATGGTGGCCACAGGTCCCCGAGTGGATATCGTCAAGAATGATCCGACCCTCTTCTGGCGTTATGCATTTCTGACTGGCTACAGTCGCGCTTTCTCTGTACAACTGTCCCTTCATGACAGTAAAGGCCTGGGATCGATGGACGATCTGTCGAGCCTCTTCTTCATTCTCTGGGAGCTCTTTCCTTAGGATATATGCGATGTAAGGCACTGTCCAGTCAGGAGTGATAACCAAAACTTCCATGATCAGGTCGACCACGTCTGGGACCTCGACTTCAGTCGGATCCGTGGCACTTTTTAGCTGTGGGGCTTCCTCGGTGAAAGGATCCTATTGAACTGATGGTGCGTGTATGTGTTCCAAAAACACACCACTGGGAATGGCTTCTCTCTTGGAACCTATCTTTGCCAAGTCATCGGCTGCTTGATTTTTCAATCGGGGTATGTGATGAAGCTCTAACCCCTCGAATTTCTTCTCCAGCTTTCTTACTGCATTGCAGTAACCAGTCATGGCTGGGCTTCTGACGTCCCACTCCTTCATCACTTGGTTTACCACCAAATCTGAGTCACTGTATACCATGAGGCGACGGACACCGAGTGAAATGGCCATACGCAACCCATACAAAAGTGCTTCATATTCTGCTTCGTTGTTGGAGGAATCAAAGTGAATCTGGAGTACATATCTGAGCTTATCTCCTCGGGGGGAAACTAGCATCACCCCAGCACCAGAACCGTTCAGCATCTTAGAACCATCAAAGAACATGGTCCAGTGCTCCGAGTGAACTTGAGTCGGCAATTGCTGTTCGGTCCACTTGGCGAGGAAATCCGCTATTGCTTGGGACTTGATAGCTTTCTTTGCCTCAAATCTGATATCTAGGGGAAGGAGTTCAATCGCCCATTTTGCCAATCGACCAGTTGCATCTCTGTTGTGCAGAATCTCTAACAATGGGGCGTCGCTGACGACTGTAATGGTATGGTCAGAGAAGTAATGAGCAACTTTCTTCGTGGTCATATAAATCCCATATACAAGCTTCTGATAGTGAGGATATCTTTGCTTTGATGGGGTCAGAAATTCAGAAATATAATATACTGGGCGCTGAACTTTGAAGGCTTTTCCTTCTTCTTCCCGCTCGACCATAAGTACTGTACTGACAACTTTTCCTGTGGCTACAATGTAAAGCAGCAAAGGCTCTTTGCTGATCGGGGCAGCAAGCACCGGCTGGGTGGAAAGCAGGGCTTTTAGCCCTGCAAACGCTGCATCAGCTTCAGGAGTCCACTCAAACTTGTCTGACTTCTTCATCAGTCGGTAAAGAAGCAATGCCTTCTCACCGAGACGAGAGATGAATCGACTTAAAGCGGACAAGCAACCAACAAGCTTCTGAATATCGTGCACACGCACAGCTCGTTTCATTCGGAGTATAGTGCCCACTTTCTCTGGATTTGCGTCGATTCCTCATTCAGAAACGAGAAAACTAAGTAACTTTCCGCCAGGAACTCCGAATGTGCACTTGGATGGATTAAGCTTGATATCATACCTCCCGAGGTTGGCAAATGTTTCAGCGAGGTCAGTCAGCAGGTCGGAACCTTTCCGTGACTTGACCACAATGTCATCCATGTATGCTTCCACATTTCGACTGATTTGAGTGAGCAAACACTTCTGAATCATCCTCATGAATGTGGCTCCGACATTCTTGAGGCCGAATGGCATGGTGACATAACAGAAGCACCCGAATGGGGTGATGAAAGCTGTTTTGATCTCATCGGGTCCATACAGACGGATCTGATGATGCCCGGAATAGGCGTCTAAGAAAGACAGCCGCTCACGTCCCGTAGTTGAGTCGACTATTTGGTCGATGCGGGGGAGAGGAAAATGATCTTTTGGGCAGGCCCGATTGATATGTTTAAAGTCAATGCACATGCGAAGTGACTTGTCCTTCTTGGGGACCATGACAACATTGGCGATCCACTCGGAGTGGTAAATCTCCCGGATAAACTCTTCTGCTAAGAGCCGAGCCACCTCTTCGCCAATGGCCTTTCTTTTCTGGACGGCGGACCATCACAGATGTTCTTTGACATGTTTTGCCTTTGAATCGACTCGTAGACGATGCTCAGCCAGCCCCCTGGGTACACCTGGCATGTCAGAAGGTTTCCATGCAAAGATGTCCCAGTTCTCACGGAGGAATTGGATGAGCTCTTCTTCCTATTTTGGGTCGAGTGTTGTGAAGATATTAGTCGCAGCAGCATTGGGGTTGGTCGGGTGGATGTGAACTGGCTTTGTCTCACCGGACGACTGAAACGCAGATTCCGTAGCGGCCTTCTTGGCTCGCAACAAATCACTCGGGTCTGCATTTCTCTGGTGTTCCTGCCACTCTTCTGCTACCATCTGAGCATCGTCGATCTTCGAGCCTTTCTGAAAGCACTCTTCCGCCTTCTTGCGATTACCAGTAACAGTGATCACACCTTTAGGGCCAGACATCTTTAATTTGAGGTACATGTAGCATGGTCGAGCTATAAAACGTGCATAAGCTGGTCTGCCTAAAATAGCGTGATAGGCACTTTGGAAATCCAGAACCTCAAATGTCAACTTTTCTTTGCGGCAGTTTTTGGAATCACCAAAAACCACATCGAGAGCAATCTGGCCGAGTGACGCGGCCTTCTTGCCAGGAATGACTCCATAGAAACTCATGTTGCTTGTGCTGAGTCTGGACATCGGAATGCCCATCCCTTTCAGTGTCTCTTCGTATAGTATATTCAAACTACTGCCGCCATCCATCAACACTTTAGTCAGTCGAGTGCCCTCGACGACTGGGTCGACCACCAGAGCCTGCCTCCCACGGGTGGCTATATGCGTCGGGTGATCAGACTGGTCGAATGTGATGGCCGTCTGAGACCACTTCAGATAATTGGGTGTCGCCAGAGCAACCATATTCACTTCTCGATTTATAACTTTCTGTCGACTTTTGCTCTCAACGTCAGCAAAAATCACCAGAGTGGAATTGACCTGAGGATATTCCTCGTCACTATCCCCCTTGTCCTCAACTTTGTTCGACTCCTTTTCCTTATCCTTGGACTGTTTCCCTTGGAACTGCTGTATCAAGAGTCGACACTGCCGAGTGGTATGCTTCGGGTAAATGAAATTACCTTCTTCATCTTTCTTCGTGTGGATGTGACACGGCAAATCCATTACGTCATTTCCTTCTTTATCCTTCACTTTCTTGGGGTTCCAAGGCCCTTTGGGCTTCCCCTTGAACTTTCCTTGAGTCACGGCCAAGGCTTCTCCAGGAGTAGCTGGCTCGGCTTTCCGTTTTTGCTTCCGACTGGAGTTCCCTCCTCCGGTTTCCTGGGTGACTGACTTGTGCTTGCCGCTCCGGAGCCGATCCTCTTCCTCACCATTGGCATATTTGGTGGCTATCTCCATCATTCGACTCAGAGACATGTCTCCGGTTCGACAGAATTTCAGGCTTAGCTCTGTGTACTTAACGCCTTCCTTGAAGGCGCAGACTGCCTGGTGATCAGATACATTCTCTATCGTGTGATGTAATGTGATCCATCTCTGGATGTAATCTCTCAAAGTCTCATTTGACTTCTACACACAAGATTGCAGCTCTGTCAGTCCTGCTGGTTGCTTGCATGTTCCTTCAAACGTTCTGACAAACACTCGGGAAAGATTGTCCCACGTGTAAATGCTGCTGGGTGTCAACTGATTTAGCCATGCTCTGGCCGATCCCTCCAACATAAGGGGCAGATGTTTCATGGCCACCTCGCCATTTCCGCCGCCGATCTGGACAGCCACTCGGTAGTCTTCAAGCCAAGTATCAGGCTTAGACTCACCATTGAACTTACTTACTCCAGTCGCCAGCCTGAAGTTGGGGGGAATCACTGCAGCCCTGATGGCTCTGATGAAACACTCTTGTCCTGAGACATGCACCCGGCTGCTGGTGGGTACATCTCTGTCGTGACCCTCTCTGTGAGCTCTGTTTCGGTCGACCAGACCTTGGACGATGATGGACCTCGCATCAAAGCCTGTTTCCCTGGGGTCGACTGGAATCCTTCGCCCACCACTGTGCTGGCGTCTATCATCCTGTTGTCGAGGTGCGTAGGATCCACCCCTTGGGGGAGGGGTGGGCACTCGACGTTGATCATCGCGATTGAATCGGTGATCATACTGCTCACAGTTCTTGTACTGATCGTGCCGGTCTCCACGCCCCTCACGCCTCGGGGGCGATCTGGGGCTGTGAGCCGACTGGATTGTATTCGCAGCCACGGATATGCTGTGAATCCTGTTCCGCAACTGTGATACAGCTGAATTTTGATCTCCTGCTGCCCGGAGCAAATCTCTGATCTGCATCAAGCCTCTATCATCCTCTGACTGGGAAGGCTGAATTGATTCTGCTATACGGGCTGCAGCTGCTAAATTTTGAATCGGAGTTCGATATACCTGAGTCGGTGGTGGAAAGAGCTGACGTTGACTGGAGTCCGGGACCCATTGCCGTGCACGCTCGTCGAGTGCTCGCTGAAGGTTCTCCAGTCGAGTGCGCTCAGCCAAGTTGGCCAAGCGCGCGTCCTCTAAGGCGCGAGCCTCAGGGGTTTCTCCAACGATAGGAGTGTGATGTGCATCCATGTTCCGGCGGCGAAGTTCTTCCCTCTGCAGCGAATTGAGGGGCTTGGGGAGGTATTCCTCATGGGCATGTGATGGATCGCCTCTGCCGTCACCTCCCTCGGCGCCGGGAAAGCCGGGGGGACCGTGTGGTCCATTGACCATCAGGACCTCCACCGCTGGATCACTGCTGTCGCACTCGGATGCAGTCTCTGCGGAGCCAGTCGACAGGTCGAACAGGTCGTAGAGAGATTCGTCGGGCTCGATTGTCGTGACTTGGGCGGTGATCGACTGGCGAGCCACCGCGTGCCTCACCCACTGCTAAAGCCTCGACCGACCAGAGCGCTTGCACCGGCGGGAAGCAGGGAGGGAGGATGACACAAAAACCGGTCAATACTGGGTCGACGGTTGCCGCAGGAGGACTCCGCGGACACACGCGTGAAAGTGCATCGCTCCGCGGACTAGGAGCGCATCGACATCGAGCGGAGCCTCCTGAAACTAGGCAGAGTCGGCAGCGACGAACGTGAGCGCGCCGAGACGGATCTCGCGGCCCTCAACCAAAACTCCGCCTGAAACCATGATGAAGGAGATCGGAAAAAATTGCAACTTCTCCAATAAGTCACTAAGACACCTGCCCCATGGTGGGCGCCAACTGTCGTGGTTCTAAGTCTGACAGTAGTGTAGGGGGGTACTAATGGAGAGGCAAGATCCTAGCTATGGAGTAGTTGTATACGCAAGAGTTTTACGAGTTCAGGCCCTTCTCGGAGGAAGTAACAGCCCTACGTCTCGGAGCCCGGAGGTGGTCGACTGGATTATATGCGTATGAGTTACAGGGGTGCGAACCCTTTACACTGAGGAGGGGGTGGCTTATATAGAGTTCGCTAGACCCCTCCAGCCCTCAGTTATGCAGGGATTAAAGTACATTAAGACCAGGGGTTACTGGTAACACCCACATAAAGTGCTATGAAGACCATAAAGGCTACTTAATGACAGACCATTATGTGCAGAGTGACTTTAAATCTCCTGGCCGTCGAGTGGTTAGCTTCATGGTCGAGTGGTTATCTTCATGGTCGAGTGTCCTAGAGTCTATCGAGTGGATCACCTCTAGGTCGACTGACAGGTAGTTTCTTCTAGAGATGTCCTTGGGTAGGGTAGTTTAGACAGGTCCATGAGCCTACCCTAGGTACATAGCTTCATCATCACCAGCTGTGAGGGGGGAGAGAGAGACAAGATGCCAACACAGTCTTGTTTAGATCTGGTGAAGAGAGGGTGAGAGACTATGAATATAGCAAACCCTAGCAAATGAACGATGATCCTCCAGCGTGTAACATATATGTAGTGCGGCGAGCGTGTGGAGAGTGCAAACCCTAACGAACAAGCGCTGAGGCTCCCGCTTATATATATACTACTATAGTATGGACTGAGCTCCGGTGCCTTCACTGCACCTACTTTTGGCTGTATGACAGGTGAGACAGCCACATTTTGGGCCCACCTGTCATAAACCCAAAGGCAGGTGCACTAAGTCAATGAAGCTGCGTCCATATAGTACTCTCGTGTATACTCCCTCCGTTTCTTTTTACTCTGCATATAAGATTTGGTCAAAGTCAAAATACACAAAGTTTAGCCAAATTTATATGAAAAAATATAAACATCTACAATACTAAAACTATATAGTATGAAAATACATTTCATGGTGCATCTGATAATATTGATTTCTTATTGTGAATGTTTATATTTTTTAATATAAAGTTAGTCAAACTCTACAAAGCTTGACTTTGACCAAACCTTATATGCGGACTAAAAAGAAACGGAGGGAGTACGACTAATATATAGTGGAGTGGTTTTCTTATTCTCTCCATAACAATCATTTTAAATTGTGTAAGTACGAAATGAAACTCTTTATTTATTGTACAATATAGAAAACTAGTACTATTTCCGATGAACTAACGATCCACGCCCACGCGTCCTGGTCGCACTTCCTATCCTTCACGTGTGGTACACTACCCTCCCTTAAGTGAACAACCACACATGCACCAAATTATCGGGAACGTGTGAGAGTGTGTACAAATAAAGAATTTTAATTTCAATTATCGGAAAGGTTTGAGAGTATTACAAAGTTTGACTTCAGTCAAATCTAATATGCAGAGTAAATAAAAATGGAGGGCTACTACGTCCATCCGGGTTTTTAGTCCACACCATTTTTTAAATCAAAGTTAATAGCTGTACAAATAAAATTACAGGGGAGCTGGAGACAAAGTTGTGAGAAGGCTTAGAAATCAATGCAAAACTTATGCTCTTAGTACCAACATCGATCCTTCTTCAAGGAAACATTTGGTTCATAGCCAATTGTGTGATAAAATTGCACCAACGTGAAAGACGACTGCGTCTCCAACGCAACCAAGGTGAACTGACGATGGATATCATCTTTGTGCATAACAAGCAAAGAGCACTGATTGAAGACATCTTGTTTTTCATTGAAAATCGATCAGCTTCACGAGCTGACGCAACCATGAGGCGCAACCATGAGCATCGGTAGGTCATCGTGGTGATGCATCATCCATTTGGCATCAAGTTTGGGTGAGGCACCAATGAAGTTCGACAAATCCTCACTGTGGTCTGTTTCTTCTCAGTAATCAAGCTCGAGGAAGGAAGAACCACGTGGCAGAGGACAGTGAGGCGGAACAACAACGACCATCCAATTTTGTGCAGTTCCACTAAAATTGAGAAAGACATGCCCGGGTAGGGAGACACGCATCACTGTTTCCAAAAATATAAAAAAGGGTTAGCAATGACATCTCAATTGTCAATAAGAATTAATGAAAAGTACACCAACAAACAGAAGCATCATAACTATCTTGATGGGAACTAAACCAGGATACCCGAGAAAAAAAGCATTTCTTCATTTAACCAGTGATAGTACTACCACCATATGGACAATGACCGTACAACCACCATGTACTTTTTTTTCGATACAACATGTATACCTCCACCGAGGCATAAATCAGGACAACTTTTCGAGTGGCATTTCCTCTATAATAGTACTAGTAGGTGATGTTGGACCAGCCGACGAACCCTAGCTACTATGCATGGGGAGCTGGGGAGTAGTCGCATAGAAGAAAACCGCATGCAGCAACCTGGGGAGCTAGACCAGTACAAGAAGTTGTACCTCAGGTGGGCGAGATGTCGTTTAGGCGGGTGGGCGGGATCTGCCCACACGATAGCATCGAACAAGGGCGCGAAGGATCTTCGTCCGCGCCAGCGCCGGCTCCGAGAGGACGGTGCGCATCAGCTTCCTCCGTCGCCGACGGCGACAACGTCAACGTTGCACCTCCTCACCTCCCGCAGCGGACAGGATTCGGCCGGATCTGTGACCACCGGTGAGGAGAGAGATAGAGTGGACACTGTCATCTTGTTTTGATATGGAGAGGGTGAGAGAGCGAGACGCGAGAAACTCTATCAAACAAGAGGCTATAATTGAGTAAAAAAATCTCTCCATAGCAGTGGTTTTAAATAGAATATGCGCGTTCCCGGAAAAAAGAAACGAAAATCGGCGGACAATTTTTTAAGGGTCTGTCTAGGACACATCTAGATGTGACATAGTTATGTCACATCTAAGTTCATGTCCACTCTGTTTGTGGTCTATTTTGTTTGTCCTAGTTTTTTTTGTTTCTTGTTGCTACATTATATACTTGTGGGAGCTTAGATGTGATATCCTTAAATAACATCTAGATGTGAATTAGACAAACTGATTTTCTAACATACCAAGAAAGAAAACTCGATCAAAAACACGCCCCCGCTTCCAGGTCGCGAGAGTCATCGCGCGCACACACATAGACATAGACATGCATATCCGTGTTTATGTAAAATTCCATTTCCATCTCCATCTCCAATCATATTTGTCCAACTGGCGCATTAATTACGTTGTTAATTATATACGCAGCAATATTAACGTACACCATCTCTTGTTTGCGCACGTCCGGACTGCTGCCACGGCCAGTCCTGACAAACCCGAACCCTCTTCATCACCCGCGCGTGCTTCCCACCTGAAACGGTCAGTGCCACATTCATGCCCGGCCAGAGCGGATGCGACCTCTCACTGGCGCCGGCATTGAAGCGGTGCGCCGGTCGAGAGAGCGTCGCCCCCGCCGCTTCCGGGTGCACGCGGCTGCTCCGCCTTCAAAGATCGCAATAGCCGGCTGCAACATGCACATAAAAAGTTCTTGGGAGTCCGTGCTACAGCTAGCTATCCTCCCCCAACTCGTCAATCTCTTCCAGTAGTGCTAGTACTCCATGGCGCGGTCCATCGACAAGCAGGCGTGAAAGTTATTGTATACTACTCGGTTTGTGGTGAGTGGCATGCCGAGCGATTGTGTGGGGTCGAGCCGTGGAGGAGGGTGAGACACGAACACGACAGACGTGATTTAAACGTTGGTTTTGCTCGATGGCGCGATCCAACGAAACGAAACATTGGTTTCTCTCCGTTTCCATTTTTTCTTCGGAAAAACGGAAACTTTCCACTCCATTTTCATTCCTATTCCAAGGTTGCCCGTTACAACATTCCATCAAATACAGAGGAAAACTAACACGCATGCTGATGCATCTCAATGATTCACAGATCATAGCCAATATTTACTTCACAACTAAAGAAAAAAGTTGTGAGAGCATGTACGAAAGAAAAACTACTGATGGGGTCACTACGACTTAAACCCTAAACCCTAAACATGATTTAATTTCCTGGCCAGGTAGAACCTGTCGAAGGAAAGACGGCTGGCACCCTCGGATCATATGATGCTTTTGTTCAGTTCCACTAAAAATCAACCTGAGCATCCCTGATGGCAAAGATATTGAAGAAGTGTGATTATAATAATAGTACTGGCACTAGTTCATGAGACATAAACTCATCACAAGTAGAAGCCGGTAGAAGTAGAGAAAGATCGACATGGAGATGGAGCTACGGTAGTGGAGCAGGTTAGCTCCAAAAGGAAGATGGACTATACATGGGATGTCGGGCTGTAGCTAGAAGGGCGGTTGGGACGTGCCATCGGCCCATACCGCGTGACCCCCGATTGGGACGCACCGACTGTGGGTTTTCTCCCTCGCCGATGTCGACCGCATCTACGCAGAACATTGTTCCCTTCCCCCAGCTGCGGGATCAGGCCCGTCGTTCTATGCTTGTGAAGAAAGCAACCTAAGCAAGCAGGCTTGTATCTTAGGCTCCTGCTAGTGTATATATAGTGGTTTTCTTTTTCTCTCCATATCAACCATTTTATATTGCGTACGTGTCATTCAAGAGTGAAATGATGGTTGCTTCTTCCGACTAACTTACTGTGTGATTTGACTGGTCGTTAGTGGCCCCTACACATACTCCCCCTACGTGTATGCAACAGTCACACGTACACATGGACGCAAAAATGCGCACGACGCCCTAATGCATGCATGTCCGAGCACGCGAAGGAACACACACGGTCACGCTCAAGTGCTCAACCTACACGTGCATGCACACACATACTCAGCCAGGGTGAGCTAGTGACCGTATAAACACCAGAAAATATATATATATATATGTTGAGCGCAATGAGCGTATTATGAAGTCCACTGACCGTATTTTTACAAATATATAGTGACAGACAGTGTATTTATCTCGTTTGAAATTAAGCCATATTAACCGAAGAGGAGGTAGTATGGACTAGCATTACTTTGCTGTGTCCCGTCAACTTGCCAAACGAGGAGAAGGTTGCAGGACGGGAGAAGCTTGCGTGCGGTGGCTCACATGACATGGAGAAACTTTTGACTAATGCAAGCTCTCCCTCGCTCAGGCGGTGGACATGCAACAGTTAATTCGGTGTTAGATTTGCCAGAAGCATACACTATACTACTAGTGCTATTATTGTTCGACTTCCCAAATAGGCGAACAACCAAGCGCAAAGTTTACTAGTACTAGTACTACTACTATAGTCTATAAAGGTACATACTATACTAGTACTAGGAACCGGATGGAGGAGCGTCTGCACTCTTATTATAATTTTAAAATGTGATAAAGCAATCTTCAACACATTTGATTCTCTTCGAGGGTTCTCGCATGTGATAATGGAAGGTGATTGCATGGTACACTCGCCACAATTCTCGCTTAATTCTGGCTCATATCCTGTTACAAATAGTAGCGCTCGGTAATATTTCCTCTTTTTTGTTATTCATCATGTAAACAGGTCAGCAAACCTTGCGGCGCATCTTCGTGTGAACCGTGCTTGCTGCACTTTGAATGTGGCCGAGAGTTGACTTGATGAAACACCTCGCTTCCTACTTCTTTTTTTGCGGGATACCTCGCTTCCTAGTGACCAGTGTCTTGGCTGATAGTCCTAAGAATGCTTATATATGAATAAAGCTCTCTCATTTACCCGCAAAAAATATTAAGCCATATTAACCGGAAAGGAGGGAGTATGGACTAGCACTACTTTTTGGTGTGTCCCGTCAATTCGCAGAATGAGGAGAAGCTTGCAGGACAAGGTGAAGCTCGCTTACGCCTTTTGACTAATGCAACCTACCCTTGGTGGACATGCATCAGTCCATTCGGTGTCAGATTGTCAGAGGCATACACTGTAGTACCCAACATGCGGAGTACTATCATTGTTCAACTTCACGAAGAGGCGAAGAGCCAAGCGCGGTAGCACGAGTAGTACTACTACTAGAACCACATGGTGGAGCATCTATACTCTTATTTTTTATATATCTGATAAAGTACACATTTATTCCGGAGAAGGGCGGAAAACGGCAGCCCAACATGTAATGAATGATATCGATCAACCAACCATGCTCGAATATATCTTTGGCTTCGTGCGAGCCCGTCTGTGTGTTCTCACTCCTCGTCCCTCTCAAGGAATGGCAGGTTGTCTCTTTGCTGTCAATTGAGATCGGTTTGCTCACACTCCTGTCCCACATGTCAGTGATATGCCAAGAGGAGGTGCGTTGACCGAATGGCCATACACGTACTTGGTTTTGCACCTTCATACTACTCCTCCCTTCATCACAGTTTACAGGGCGCGCTTCATTATGATGCATTTCTCTAAATGCATTTCCACCACCAGAGAGATTTTAGACACGTTTGGTTTAATGCTCAATTAATTAGGGCGTGGTAACCGCAATCAAGTCCACAATTTTCTCTCCATGCACTCTGTACTACTACGGAGTGGAGTAAGTGCATGCATTTGTGTACCTGGGGTGGAAGCACTGCATGCATGTGTGTACGCATTATTCCCTCTAGTAATAGACGTCGTGCTATAACTACCAATGCTATTTTTCAGGCCGATCGCTAGTCGCCTTGGTCCCGCAGATTTTTTTCTTTTTTCTGAAGCGTGATGTATAAACAGTGATGGATGGAGTAGTATGAGCGGATTCAAAGAAGAGCGTATTGATGGTTGCTTCTTCAGAGGAACTTAGAGTGGGAAAGGTGGGGCTTATGATTTGACTGCTCATTACTCACTATTAATGCGGCGCAACGACCGGGCTGAGTCTCCCATGCGGTTGTGCACTACCCCCTTGGTTCTTAAATATACTCTGGAGTATTTGTATTTCTAGAGATTTCAACGAGTGACTACTCAAATATTTGTCTTTTTAGAGATTTCAAATGGACTGGCACATAGGATGTATATAGACATATTTTAGAGTGTAGATTCACTCATTTTGCTCCGTATGTAGTCACTTGTTGAAATCTCTAGAAAGACGACTAGAATGTTTAGGAACGGAGGGAGTACACATACGAAGCAAAATGAGTGAATCTACACTCTAAAATATGCCTGTTTGAAATTTATAAAAAGACAAATATTTAGGAATGAAGGAGTATAATTTTGTGCATGGCACATGGACCCGAATAATGAAGAGGTTTCTGGCAATACTATCAAGCTTCCATCATTTGTTTACATAATTGACATACTATACAAATAATTTTCCAACGACATGAAATTGTACAATGGTGTGAGCTTTCAGCTTTTGTTTCGCGTGTCTTGCCATCGATGCTCTTTCGGAAACAACAAAAAACTAACTTCCTTGCTAATGCATGTCAATTATTAGTAGATTAAAGCTAATAATTACATCACAACTGAAGACAGAGTTGTGAGAAGGTGTTAAATTAAAATTGATCCATGCTTTCATTGGCAGCAGCGTTCCCCCAGCTCTGTCTAAATCAACAAGGCATGTCGGGGAAAAAAGTAGCTATCTGGAGCATGCAACATTCCGATCATTTTGTGCAGTTCCACTAAAATAGAGCTGAGCGTCCCTGTTCCAAAGATATTAAGTGTGATTACGATAGCATAGGACTGCTGATGAAACAATAAACACACAAATAGAAGCCAGTCACCTTTGCAGTCTCTCTTAAGACTAACTAGTTGGAGAAGATTAGGCTCGGAGCTGGATGAGGAGGATAGAGCAAAACCAATCTCCCTTTGTGCAGTCGCGCTGAAATGTAGAGATGTTGCCCGTGTGACATTTTAGTACAACTGCACAAAACACTCTTAAGAAAAAAGTGATTTGTGCAGTTCACCAAAAGGTTGCAATAGCAACAAGGTGAAATGGATAGCCTTGTTTGCAAAAAAGAGGTAGAAAGGAAACAATTACTGGCCAATAACAGTTGATGACACATCGACGACAAAAAAGAAGCATATTCCTTGTCCTAAGGGAAGATAACAACACGGTTGTGTTTGTCTAAAACGGTGTGAGGACGAGAATGCAATATGGAAAGTACGTCGGACGAGCTACATTTTGGGCAAAGAACTATGGAAGATCCACATGCAGCGACGTGGGAAGACGGGCAATGGAGCAATGCCGGTGGGGATACCTGGAGGTCGTCGGGATGTAACTAGGTGAACTGCGGTGGGCAGAATCTGCGAGCAGGTGGCGTAGGCCCTGCCACGTCGGAGCTTGGTCAGAGATAACGACGTGTACCGCAGATCGGGACGTGCTGCCTCGGCGCCATCGAACGGAGAAACAATGCACTTCCTCCCTTTCCCCCGGCGGACGGGATGTGAACGGATAAGTGACCAATGGTGAGAGAGAAAGAGAGGCCACCGCACTCCCTTTCCCCCGGCAGACGGGATGCTATCGGATTTCAGGTTCCGACAGACACTCTAGATTCGAACACTGGGGTGCGCGCGGAGATCTCGCCCTCTACCTACCTGCACCTCGCCGCCTCGCTAGGATCTAAGCTGTTAAAGGAACAACAAAAGAGACACATGGTTTATAGTAGTTCCAGCCACCATTGTGGTGTAATACCCTACTCTAGTTTGTGGTGTGGTGGATTGCCTCTTTGGCTGATGATGAACAATACAAGGAAGAACAGCCTCGTGAGGGTCTGTTCTTGGCTGGTGCGATGAACTGCTAGGGGGAGTTCAGTCGCCCTTTCTCCTGGTTCCAAGATGATCCTCCACCTTGTGGGTGGCTAGTCCTATTTATAGGCAAAGGCCTTGGGCCTCTTCCCAAATATTGAGAGGGTAGGGCGCCAACAATTGGCCATTTTGAAGGGGAACATCCAGTACACTTATCCTGACTAAAGTTGGTCCTCGCCTGCCAAAGGCTCTGGTGGTGACGCCGGCGTGGGCTCCACAATGACTTCCTTCCTGCCGTTGCAACGGTCTTGGTCTTGTTGCACCGAAACGGATGCCTTTGCTTGATGCTCTCGCCTGCACTTGCTCCCTTTGCACCAAAGAGGAAAGGAGGACACTATGTGGGTTGGCGCCCGCCTGGCGCCCTTGGTCGTCATTGCTTGCGTCATGGGCACCTTGTGAGGTACCCCGCCTTGATATCCCCGCCTCCTCGCGAGCCAGCCTGATGAGGCCGTGCCTGAGGAAGCTTCCTATCATCCACACTGCGAGGCTTGGCCCCTCGCAAGGGTCTTGAGCTCATGCCGATGAAGATGGGCCGTGCTAGGCCGCCCCTTGAGCCACGCCGCAGGCCGCATGTAGGCAAGTCTGGGGACCCCCGTTCCTAGAACACCGACAGTAGCCCCCGGGCCCAAGGCGCGCCCGGATTTGGCTGAGCAGAGAAGCGAAGGGGCAAGTGCGAAGCGCCGCGGGCCCTAACAGCCTGCGGCCTCGGGCGCCGCGTGGCGGTTGGTTGGTCGTGGACGGCCCTGCTCCCCCATGACGCCTCGGCGACTGCACGAATTGACAAGTCCCTGCATGCAAAGCGGGTCATGATTACCTACAATCATGGAGGCTGGCGGTTGGCCTCCTCCGGCTATATGTACGGAACGGCGCGTGCCCTTTCAGTCCATCTCTTCTTGCTTCTCCTTCTTCTCCGTCCTTGCTCCACCTTGCCGCAATGGCTCCAATCCGCCGGTTCTCCGCGGAAGAGAAGGGAAAGGCTCCCCGAGAGGGTCCCCACCCGCTTCCGCCGAAGAAACGGCTAGCCCTATGCTGTTGAGGTGAGGGCGCCCGGCAGGAGGTGTCGAGGCCTTGGTGCGAGCAGCCGCCGCCAGGGTTTCCGCTGCCCTTGTACGCCCACCTTGAGGGCCCTGCAGGAGGTGTCGAGCGCCATGGACGACGCCGCCGTCGACGCCGGCGGGTCATGGCGGTGCACATTGTCCCTCCTGGAGTTCATGCCGAGGGATCCTCCCGAGAGTTTGTGCTCCACGCCGCCATGCCTCCTCAATCTTGGATTCGCCTTCCTCCCTCCTTCGCCTTCGTGATGCCGCAGGGGGGATACTTGGAGCTCTGGTTGCAGCACTTCGGCTGCAACACCCTCGCGACCGAAGCGGAGGTCACGGTCGTCGCCTCAGGCAAAGTCTTCATGACTCGAGGCTGGGGCGAGATCGTTCGGGTCTGCAGGACGAGGGGCGCCCTCGCGATCCACCTGGAGTACGACGGTGCTTCCATGATGCTCTTCAAGGTCTTTGACGCAGACGTACGCCGGCTGGAGTGCTGCCCTGAGAGAGGTGGTCGGGGCCCTGCCGCGGCGAGGACCAGGCTCACCGTCCGCTCCCTTAACGGCTCTTCAGGCGGCGGGGGCACCGGAGGATCCAGCGACTCCGCCGAGCTCTTCGCGACTCCAAAGACGAGTGATGACAGCTACAAGCCCCCGAGCCTGCGCCGATCTCGGAGCAAAACAGGCTCGTTAGGCCACCGCCGCCTCTGATCTGGATGAGGTTGGCGCAGGTACCTGACGGCCCACTGTTGATGATGGTGTCTCTTGTGGAGGCACGTGTAGTTAGCGTTTTCTAGGGCATGTTCCCTTTGTTCCCTGCGAGGAATTGGAAAGCGCACCCTGCGGGGGCTTGTAAGATGCCTGTGGTTCTCTTTGTTAATATAGTCCTTGCCATGAAGTAGTGCGATATGCTTATTCCGTCTTAGCTTAGTTCCTCCTTTCTAACCTTATGAGGGCTTGGTGCTCTGCGCCGACAGGTCCCGGTCCCAAGGCAGGCATCAGCCGTCGCTGGTATGCCAGGTCGCGATGCCGTGGTCAAGGCCAGGAGGTGAGCGGCCCGGGGTCCAGTAAGAGCCCCTGAGTCGCGATGCTCAGGAGGTCCCCTTTAGCGCTCAAGCAGCCATCATTCGGTGAGAAAGGAGCGCGACGTTGCTAACACGGGATTGCATTGGATGCGGGGATGGTGCTGCGATAGCTAGTGTTTCCGGAGGGTGACTTATCTTGAGAATCAGGAACCGCTTCCTGGTGTGGCGCTAGGTCCGTGCATCGGCCGGCAAGGGGTTGCCTTGCGAGGTCCCCGCGTGCCTCTTCCCTCTCGCCTTTGATCCCCTTTCTGCTCTACATCCTCGGGTCCCGGCCCTCGAGTGGGTCTCAGCCGTCGCTGGTATGCCAGGTCGTGATGCCGTGGACAAGGCCAGAGGGTGAGGGCTGGAGAGCCAGTAGGAGCCCATGAGTCACGATGCTCAGGTGCCCCCCTATAACGTGCAAGCGGTTCGCGTGGACGAGAGTGAAGAATACGCCGTGAGGGCCTCGCCTGGCGCTGCTCCTTGAAGGGATCCTGCAGGCCCACCACAAGAAGAACAAGAGCCCGCTATGACAAGCGGTGGTCAGCCGTTGGTTGCTTTAGAGAGGTGACGAGGCACTGAAGGCCTGACGAGGTGGCGCTGTGCAGGGTTGCCGCGGCCAGAGCTCAGCCATTCAGGTTTTCCGGCATCACAGGGACGGACCCATGCGCAAGCATCGTGCCGTAGGGGAGCAGCTCCATCGGTTGGTGTCAATCGAGCGGGCGATTAAGTCGGGCATGTTAAGCATGAAGGAGCAAATCCATTTAGATAGATGTAGAAAAAGGCAAACACCGCTGGGTCAAGCCCGAGTGGCTTGGGGATAATGCAGCCCGAGGGGCGCCCCAACAAAGCAAGCTAAAAACATGAACAAAAGGGATACATGCCGTAGTGACGGACCCACATGGCCTGGGAATGATGCAGCCCTGAGGGAGCTCCCAGCTGAAAAATGAAACTCGAAAGATGTCACCTGATGGTGTTGAAGATGATGGGATGCTGAAGTAGAGACGTCGCGTGCTGCGGAACCAACCTTCACAAGCCCCCAGGCCTAGGAGCCTCAGGAGGCTTCGGAGGCGTTGGTGGCTCCTCGCGGACCATATCCATCTCCGCCAGGACTGCAGAACGCCTGGCCTCCTGAGCCTCCAGGATGCTTCCCATGAGGCGCTGGCGCACAACAGCCGTGTTCGGCAAGCCGTAGGGCATGCGAACGTAGCTGTGGGGAGGGCCTTCGCAGCGCCCCGTGCGTGAGGGCTAGAAGCGCTCCTGAGAGGTGGCTCGGTTGAGCCCTGGGATGTCGATGCAGACGCGCAGCCCACCATCCTCCCCTGGATGGGGAGCTGCGGAGGGTAAGCGGCGGCTGCCACTCATGACTCTTGACTCCTGCAACTCCTGCGTGATCTGACTGACGAACTCCTGAGGGTTTGGCCCTCCTTGCCTTGCTCCTTCCTGAGGGAAACGTGCTTTGAAGCACACCTCCAAGTGGTGCCCAAGCGCCTCCCTCGTGACCTTAGCAAGGTCGGTGGGCCTCCAGGAGGGATCCCCCGAGCCTTGCTTGAGGAGGGCGCCTGGCACGCCTTCCTATGCGACAGAAGGAGGTGCCCCCTGAGCAGGCGCAGACCCTGAGGGGCCTGCCTCCTCAGGGGTCGGGCCTGGCGATGTCTTCTTCTTCTTGGGAGCGGTCTCAGGGAGCCTCCCGCTCCCGCAATCTGGGTCTTCAAGTGATGCGGCCTGAAAATCTCGCTCCAGGGAGCACACTGCGTCTCTTTCTTCACAAGGCACCGTGATGACTCCGCCGCTTCCTGGTATCTTGAGGACGTTGTAGCCGTGATGAGTCACGGCCATGAACTTGGCGAGAGCTGGGTACCCGAGGATGGCGTTGTATGGCAGGCGAATGTGGGCGACGTCGAAGTCGGTGAGCTCGGTGCGGTAGTTATCGCGCGCCCCGAAGGTGACAGGGAGGCGGACCTGCCCAATCGGAACCGTGGAGCCATCGGTGACTCTGGAGAAAGGCTTGGTTGGCTGAAGCTGATTGTAAGGCAATTGGAGATTGTTGAATGTCTCTACGGACACGATGTTGAGCCCTGCCCTGCCGTCGATGAGGGTCCTGGTGACTTGCACGTTGCTGATGATTGGGGAGCAAAGCATCGGGAGGACTCCGGCTGTGGCCGCGCACTTGAGCTGATCCGCTGAGCTAAACGTGATGGCGCATGCTGACCACCTGAGAGGGCGCGTGGCTTCGAGCTTGGGGAGGACTACATTCACTTCGCGGGCGAACTGCTTGAAGATGCCCTGAGAGGCTGGGGCTTGAGCTCCGCCCAAGATGCAGGCGATCGTGCACGGCTCCTGGAAGCCCCCAGCCCCCTCGTCCTGATGATGGTCCTCGTTTCTCCTTGGCTGCGGCGGCAGAGGAGGGAGGCCTGCATTTCCTTGCGGACGATCCTCGTGAGGTTGATCCTACCAGCGATCCTCGTGAGGTCGGTCACGCCACCCTTGGCGAGGGCCGCGGTCTTCCCAGCGTCCTGTGTTCCTTCCTCCTCCTCGGCCGTATCCTCGATCATTGCGGTCGGGGCATCGGTCGGTCCTCCCTTCTCGCACGGCTTGGAGCTCTTGACATTCGTTGGTGTTGTGGGTGTGGAGGTCATGGTACACACAGTACCGGCTGCCCTTGGAAGAATCGGGCTGATCTCTGCCCCGCTTGGTGTCTGGTTCTGCCGCGAGCACGGCAGCCCCCTTGCGCTTCACGTCCTTGGCCTTGGATTTCTTCTCTTCTCGGCCTGCTGCTGGCAGCTCGAGGAAAGAAAGGCGCCCTTCCTCAGCCCTGGCGCACTTGGTCGCCAAGTTGAAAAGCTCCAAGGAAGTGCACAGATCTTCATGCATCGCAAGCTCCTCCTTCATCTTGACGTCACGCACACCTCGGAGAAGGCTGAGATGATGGCCTCCTCGGTCACCTTGGGAATCTTGAGGCGTGCGTTGTTGAAGCACTGGATGTACTTCTGCAGGGTCTCCCCTGGTTGCTGCTTGATGCGGCGCATGTCACTCATGTCAGGTGGCCAGTTGTGAGTACCTTGGAAGTTGGCGATGAAGCGGGTGCGCATCTCGTCCCAGGAGGAGATCGTGCCAGGAGCCAGGTTCAGGAGCCAGGTGCGGGTCCCGTCCTTGAGTGCCATGGGAAACCAGTTCACCATGACCTTCTCGTCCCCGTTGGCGGCTTTGATGCCTAGCTCATAGAGCTGGAGGAACTCCGCAGGGTCGGCCGTGCCGTCGTAGCGGGGAGGCAGGTCTGGCTTGAACTTGCCGGGCCACGCGACGCTGCGCAACTCGGTGGTGAAGGCACGGCAGCCTGCTGTGGCCATGGGAGGCCTTTGGTGACAAAGAGCTTGGTCTTGCGGGTCCCCATGCGCTGCAGCTGGGAGCAGCGCAGGGTCTTAGCATGTTGGAACAGGAGCATGGTCGTGACGGACTGGAGTAGGGAGCACTCGGGCAGCATCTTGGGGGCGAGGGACCTCTTGTCAACTCCGCTCTTGCTGCGCTGGCGCCGGACGGAGTGGGTTCCGCCCAGGGGCCACGCGCCTTGGGGCCAGGGCGCCTTCTTGAGGGGGAGGCGGCTGAGGCGCCCTCGGAGCTTCATCGCCCGCGCAGGGCGGGGCGCGGTGCAGCGAGAAGGACGGCGCGGGGGAGCCCCCTGCAGCGCGGACGAGCTCGGCGACGCGGTCGAGCCACTCTTCATAAACGTTGTCGACTGGGTGGTAGCGCAGGAGCTCGTTTGCCGCAATGAGCGCAGCTCGAGCCTCCATGGTTGCGTGGAGTGTGCGGCACGAAGAACCAGCTGGAGCGAGTGAGGGAGTAGCAGTGCGGCCGTCTCGCCTCACGGACAGATGCTGGGACGATGCTTGCTGCTCATTCCCACCGGGCCGGTGGCGGTGTTGACGGCAGGCGACGGGGAACGGCGGGGGCGGCCGCCGATGGGGGCCGTCTGGGCGACGCGGGAAGCGAGAGCGGCTCGGCACTCAGCGCGGGCCCGACGAGCATCTGACATGGATGCGATGGTCGGTGAAGAACAGGGCGGGGGAAGACGAATTCTGGCGCACCCCTACCTGGCGCGCCAAATGTCGGATTTCAGGTTCCGGTAGACCCTCTAGATTCGAACACTAGGGTGCGCGCGGAGATCTCGCCCTCTACCTACCTGCACCTCGCCGCCTCACTAGGATCTAAGCTGTGAAAGGAACAACACAAGAGACACAGCGTTTATACTAGTTCGGGCCACCATTGTGGTGTAATACCCTACTCTAGTTTGTGGTGTGGTGGATTGCCTCTTGGGCTGATGATGAACAATACAAGGAAGAACAGCCTCGCGAGGGTGTGTTCTTGGCTGGTGCGATGAACTACTAGGGGGACTTCAGTCACCCTTTCTCCTTTTTCCAAGATGATCCTCCACCTTGTGGGTGGCTAGTCCTATTTATAGGCAAAGGCCCTGGGCCTCTTCCCAAATATTGAGCGGGAAGGGCGCCAACAATTGGCCATTTTTAAGGGGAACATCCAGTACACTTATCCTGACTAAAGTTGGTCCTCGCCTGCCAAAGGCTCTGGTGGTGACGCCGATGTGGTCTCCATAATGACTTCCTTCCTGCCGTTGCGACGGTCTTGGTCTTGTTGCACCGAAACGGATGCCTTTGCTTGATGCTCTCGCCTTTGCTTGCTCCCTTTGCACCAAAGAGGAAAGGAGGACACAACGCGGGCTGGCGCCCGCCTAGCGCCCTTGGTCGTCATGGCTTGCGTCATGGGAACCTCGTGAGGTACCCCGCCTTGATCTCTCTGCCTCCTCGCGAGCCAGGCTGATGAGGCCGTGCCTGAGGAAGCTTCCTGTCATCCACCCCGCAAGGCTTGGCCCCTCGCGAGGGTCTTGAGCTCGTGCCGATGAAGATGGGCCGTGCTGGGCCGCCCCTTGAGCCATGCCGCAGGCAGGCAAGTCTGGGGACCCCCGTTCCTAGAACGCCGACAGATGCAGCCGGATCAGTGACCAATAGTGAGAGAGAGAGGCCACCGCAGCCTTGTGTGAGATACTCTGAAGAGCGACAAACCAGGCAGGCAGGCTCCATTGTATATAGTGAGCGGACTACCTTTTTCTCCATAAAAATCGTTTTATATTCTGTGTACGTGCCATTGAAGGCTATAACTTTATTTAAAAATAACGCGGCAACGCGTCAAGTCAAACTTTGTTTCGTGCACGCGTGGTACACGACCTCCCTAGGTAAACAACCGCTACATGCGTTCAAATTTGCACGTGGGATGCCATTTCGTAAAGAAATGAGCTCCACCGTGTACCCACGCGGGTGTGGCTGGGCATGAAGCGTGAGTACGTGCACGGTGCACCTATTCTCTTCTTGTATACGTACACCACCTACGTGGGGTTGTGTGAGAGAGATACAAACCTAGAGAGATATAGTGTGTGGGTTCTTGAGAGTTTTTTTGGGGGGAGGTCAATCAAAAAATGTAACATATGCAATGTGTGTGAAATAGAGTCCTGGATATAACATATATATAGAGGGGGCGATCCACGAGAAGAGAGTGGAGGTATCATCGGCTTGAGGTGTCCATAGAATCGAAGAGAGGGATGATGTGTGTGTGTGTGTGTGTGTGTGTGTGTGTGTGTGCACGATCGATAAAGAGTGCTCGAATTTATGTGTGCCCACGTCAAAGATATAGAGTGGCTGGCCTACTTGTGCCCACGTCAAAGATATAGAGTGGCTGGCCTACTGGAACGTGAGAGGGGACATGTGCAGTTTGTCTCTATGGCATGGATACCTACCTGCAACGCTCGACTATCGGTGTGTGGTGGGGGAAGAGGGAGGCCCAATTAACTATAGAGGTACAATGGCTGGTATATGTGTGGAGGAGGAGAGAGACCTACCTCATGTATTAAGGAGATCGATCTGCCTCATGTATTAAGGGAGATCGATCGGCATCCATGCATATGTGCAGGAGAGGAATAAGGTTGGGAGAGAGACAGAGCTAGAGTATTGGAGGGGGTGGTAGTGGAGTTGCTTCTAACAAATGGTGGGATAGGCTTGCTAGACAAACGGAGGGCACGCCCGCAATATCAGTAAGAGAGGAGATGCTTGCTTGTTGTCTGTGCACGTGCACGTGAGAGTCGGGTCAGGAGGCATGCACGAATGATGAGGGGGGCGATGTGGCTGTGGTAAGCAGACGTAACTACATAGGAAGATCAATCGCCCTTTGTTAGATAAGGGAGAGACATAACTTGTGAGGTACGTCGATCGATGGGTGGTAGTTAAAGTCAATTTAGGTATATGTTGGGAGATCGATCGGTATACATGCATGTGTGTGTTAGAAGCAAATGAGGCACGAGGAGAAGGATAGAGAGAGAGAGGGATGCA
>NC_057810.1:127381675-127389370 GCF_018294505.1 Triticum aestivum | reverse complement strand
GGAGTGTGCGAGTATGAGAATGATGAAAAGAGTGGTGGGAGTGAGGCATGGACGGTGACAAGAGAAGAGGGGAAGCTTGTGTTTGTGCTAGGAACACCTGGCTAGAGAGGCATATCGATCGATGTGTGCCATAAAGAAGGAGCTGGGGGGCCTACACACTCCGTGGGTGAACGACCTAAAGTGAAAAGACGAATTTGCGCGATGGAGCTAGAGAATGCTGAGGGAGGGTGAGAGGGATGCGGGCGTGTGCATGCACAAGAGAAAGTTAGCGCTAGCTACAAAGATAAGAGGGTTGTGTGGGTGTAAAAGACGAATAGAGATCATATATACTTCATTATAAAAAACGAATTTAGATATTTGAAAAATTTATCATAGTGTTTTAAACTGACGCATGTGTGAATATATATAATAGTGATACACATGGTGTGGTTATGAACATGTTATACTACATTTAATATATTTTATCCCTACTCTTATAAAAAACGGAGTTGTTGATGATGGTGTGCCTGCCATCCTACATTATAGGCCATCCGATTTATATCTGGCGGATAGCAAGGAAACTATGATGGTTGAAGTTGGCAACAATCATGATTGTAGATTCTTATTGAAATAGAGAAACGAATTCAAATTTAGTTCGAATTACAGCGGTAGTATAGACATTTGGAATGCACTAAAATGTTGGTATGAGTACGTTACATGCATTATACAGCAAGCAAAAAAATTTAATCGGACATAACATGGATTCATACTCCCTCCTTCCATCTATATAGGGCGTAATGAGATTTTTAAGACCGCCTTTGACTATTGACAAGATTAATAGTACATGACATGCACAATGTGAAAATTATATCATTGAAAGAACCTTTCACAGACGAATTTAAAGGTGTGCTTTGTGTAAGTTGCATGTCATATATCATTGCTCTAATGTTTGGTTAAAGTTAGCATCGAAAAACGCATTAGGCCCTATGTAGATGGAAGGAGGGAGTAGCTTTGAATAGCATTTGTATAGTAAAACGGGGCAAGACTCTCTCTTTGTGTGGTGTGAATAGTTTTATTTTTTTGTTTTCTTTTTGGTTGAGGGAAGTGTGAATTGATTTGGTACGCACAAGTACAATATTACTACACGTTAGGCTTGTCCCTAAAATTCAACCCGCGTCTTGTTATATCCCAAAAATTCAGATATCGTGCTCTCAAAACTGGCGCCTTCACAACACGCGCCTTGCTACCCCGAAATTACAACGTGCGCGAAAACTCCCTCCAGCTGCCAAATCCCGACACGTGAAATCCCCCTTCTAACCCTGAGCCGAAAGGGCCGCTAGTTCAAATCGGTGGGGGGTACTTTTGTAACACACCCTACATTTTGGACAAGCGCATCCCTAAGTCATGCTTCACCCCCTCCCATCGCCCCCTTTTCGCCATTCAAAATCCCAGGCCGCCATAACCTGTCCCCTCCAGCCACGAAACCCCACCCTCCTCCATTCGCCAGCCACCGCTGCCCAGCTGGAGCCTCTTCCCTGACGACGTCGTCCACCACAACAGCTCGACGTCCCTCGTCCACCTCCCCGGATGAGGATCCGTCGTCCATCTCGCCGTCCCGCCGATTCAGCCGCCCCGTCCTCCACCTCCAAGGAGCTGCTCCGACGATCGCCTCATCTATCGCGGATGCTCCATCCCCATAGCGCCGCCTTAACCTGCTCCACCGGAACCGCAACATCCTCACCGACTCCTAGGACGAAGCCGAAGGCTACCCGGCGCCACCAAAGAGGTTGTACACTCATCGCATCGCACCTTCTCCTTAACTCGACCTCCCGGCGCCGACGGTGCTCCATCCTGCACCCCCATGGAGCGGCTACCTTGAAGCCAGCACCACGAGCGACATCTCCACGGTGGCTCCCCCCAGTGCGAGGACCGTTCGGCGGCGGCGTCTGTCGTGGTTCTAAGTCTAACAGTAGTGTAGGGGGTACTAATGGAGAGGCAAGATCCTAGCTATGGAGTAGTTGTATACGCAAGAGATTTACGAGTTCAGGCCCTTCTCGGAGGAAGTAACAGCCCTACGTCTCGAAGCCCGGAGGCGGTCGACTGGATTATATGCGTATGAGTTACAGGGGTGCGAACCCTTTACACTGAGGAGGGGGGTGGCTTATATAGAGTCCGCCAGACCCCTCCGGCCCTCAGTTATGTAGGGTTTAAAGTACATTAAGACCGGGGGTTACTAGTAACGCCCACATAAAGTGCTATGAAGACCATAAATGCTACTTAATGACAGACCGTTACACGCAAAGTGACTTTAGGTCTCCTGGCCGTCGAGTGGTTGGCTTCATGGTCGAGTGTCCTCGAGTCTGTCGAGTGGAACACCTCTAGGTCGACTGACAGGTGGTTTCTTCTAGAGATGTCCTTGGGTAGGGTAGTTTGGACAGGTCCATGACCCTACCCTAGGTATATAACTCCATCATTAGCCCCCGAATGGATCGAGGTTTGAGTGGGGAAGGAGTTGAGAATTCTTCCGACCCGTTTCTCGTGCTAAGAGTATGTCTTGTCTTGGATCAATGAGCTTTAGGTGACGACACCAACTTCTTTTTCAGTCGCCTTGATCCATTCTTTGTATCTGTCGAGTGAAGTTTTCGCTTAGAGAGCTACAAGTGACAAAGTGGAGAAGATCCTCCATCTGACAAGTTGTTCTGCAACCCGCGGATTTTGTGGGATTGGAATTTTGGGAAGCGTGCGGGACGGGGCGAGGCCGCAGCAATCAGACGGGATAGGGCAGGGACGCCCCGATCTCTGTGCCACCTTTTTCACCATGTATCACGCGCGCGACTATTGCGGGATTTGATAGGATCGCCCGGGCCTACGTGTGAGCCACTCGGAAGCGGCCTTATATACGACGGGCGGGGGTTTTGAACAGTGCATCCTCATTTCCTTCTCTCTTCTCCAGATTCATCTGCCGCGCTCGCCTCTGCCCTAGCGCCGCTGCTACTTGCACGCCTTGCCGGTGATGATGGTGACGGAGAAGACGACGGCTTTGGAGCGGGCGAAGAAGGTGACGACGAAGGCGAAGGGAAGGGTGACCAGTCGGGGTGGATCTTCGTCGAGGACCGGCCCGCCACGGGGCTGGATCCAGGGCGACTGGATCCGCTCGACGATCCGTCAGAAGGACCTTGACGACCTGGCCGATGAGGGACTGATCCCTCATGGATCAGTGAGGCTTCCGGGGAACGAGTGGGAGCCACAGCCTCAGGAGGGTGAGTGTGTCCTCTTGGCCACTCACGTCGACCGTGGATTTTCTTTGCCTCCTCATCCTTTCTTTCGGGGATTTCTGAACTTCTTTGGGGCACAACTCCATCATTTCACACCAAACTCTATCGTTTATCTTGCTGCTTTCGTGTCGTTGTGTGAGAACTTCCTGGGTTGTCGGCCTCATTGGGGTCTCTTCAAGCACATTTTCACCTGTCGCTCACAGACGGTGAAAAAGGCCAATCCGAGTGATGAGAGAACCCAAGTGATTCAGATGTGCGGGGGCCTCGGAGTTCAGATGAGGGGAAAAAGCGCCTTTCCGGCCATGGTCCTTCCCGAGTCGGTTTGTGGATGGCAGTCGACCTGGTTTTACTGCAAAGACCAGCCGACGCTAGGGCAATCGACTAGACTTCCTCCTTTTTCCATGGACCGAGTGGGGAAGCCTTATTCTTTGAAAGTGATCCTGGAAGAGAAAGCGCGGGTTAGAGTGTTGGTCGAGCGCGTAGTTCAGCTTATCCGTGACGGGGTGACCGGCATGGATCTCCTGGAAGTCTTCCTTAGACGATGCATCCAGCCTCTTCAATACCGAGACCATCTGATGTGGATGAATTCTGGCACCGAAGACACCACTCGGGTCCACCCGGAGGAGGTCGAGGATGCCACGCTGGAGAGGTGGATGACTGCCATCACAGGAAATAAAGACATCCCCCGGGGGGCCAGGAGGATTCCACCTCTCGACCAATCATACGAGCCAGACAAGGTAGACTCTGTTTCTCCGACTGTGATCCTGCTTCCTTCATTCCGTTTTTGTTAGAAGTCAGTCGACTGATTTTCACTTTGCTTGTTGTTTTCCAGGTCACCACTGAGATGTACTCGATCGCCAACGGGGCGCAAGAATAGGTCGAAGAGGAGGAGGCGAGCGGAGGCGAAAGCCAGGAGGAGTGGCAGTCTGATGCTGAGGGGGACGAAGACGACGACGACTCTAGTGGAGAGGAGGGGGAAGAGGAGGAGGAAGAGGAGGAGGAAGCCGACCCTTCTTGCATGGAAAGGCAATCCAAGCTCTCCCACGACCCCTCGGTCGAGCGTGGCAAAGCAACTGTGCCTGCGGGACAGTCGGCAAAACGCCCTCGGACGTCTTCCCCTGCTCCGACTGAAAAAGCTCCGAAGCATCCCCGAGCAGCGTTGCTGAAGCCGTCGAAGGCCCTGCCCAAGATGAAGGTGGCCATTCCTACGATTTGCGGGTAACAGCAGAACTCGTGTTTCCTTGTTTAGCATGGGTAGACTCTTGGTCGAATCATTGATTAACCGACTGATTTCCGAAATCTGCAGTGCCGCTACCTCCGAGACCTCCACCAAGAACGACGATCAAGAGATGGAACACGCTGCTACCTCCAATCCTGGTACGCTCTCTATAGTTTCACTTCTGGTTGATTGAATCTTCGTTTTCAACTCTGGATTTATCTTGCAGCTCCTCATCATGTCATTGATCTCCCTGATGATGATGACGAGGTGCCACTGAGGGCGAGGAAGAATAGAAAGGCCCCAGCTAGCAAGGCCACTCGGACTGCGTCAGCACCTGAGGTACAGGTTCAAGAAGGTGGCGACATCACTCCGCATTCTGTGACCTTCACTGTGCCGCTGACGAGTGCCCGGCCTTCGTCGTCGACTGCTGAACCGCCCTCCCTTTTCGCCGCACACCACGTCCCAGAGGATCAAGCGGGTGCTGCTAAGGAGGCTATACGCCAGGCGGGGATTATGATGGAGCAAGTGAAGGCGACCCGGGAAGCCAGCCAAGCGGCCTATGATGCAAGCTCAGCCCTTTAGAGCAACGTCCAGGTTAGTTGGTAACCGCCTGTTCTGTTAGGATATGTTATCTCAAGACTTCCTTTCCGAAAATCTTTGCGTCTGTACACCCACTGGGTGTGTCGATTGAATTTGTAGACTGGTGGGGGCACGCTGAGTGCACCCACTGGGTGTAGTCCCAGAGACTATGGTGGACTGCTGGCAGTCGACTGTAGTCTTTGTAGTTTGAATTTCTTCACTCGGTCTGGTTGGACCATGTCAAGTGGAACATTAGAACCGGTGGGGGCACGCTGAGTGCACCCACTGGGTGTAGTCCCCGAGACTATGGTGGACTGCTGGCAGTCAACTGTAGTCTGAAGAACTCTCTCTCTCTCTCTCTCCCTCTCTCTCTCTCTCTCTTTAGATCATGATGAGATCTCTTTGTTCCTCTCGTTCGACTGATCAGATCAGGTCGATAGAACTAATGGGGGCACGCTGAGTGCATCCACTAGGTGTAGTCCCCGAGACTACTATTGAATATTTTGATTCGACTGTAGTCTTAGAAATGCTATGGTTTTTCTCTTAGTTACTCGGAAGGAACTTCTCGTTGATATCTGTCGACTGACTCTCTGCAGAAATCTTGCGAGCTCGTGGCCCGTTATACTGAGCTGGAAAAGGAACATATCCAGCTCAACCTTGATTTGAAGCTTGTTCAGGAGAACTTTCAGAAAGCAAAGGACGAGGCAACAGGTACGATTGGTGAGAACTTGACGACTGTTTTCGTCCTTCTGCTCATTATTGATTCTGAACTCCTTCTCATTTCGCAGAAAAAATGAAGGTGGCTCTGAACAAGAAGGACCGGGAACTTGCTGAGGCGCAGAAGGCTGCTTTGGATAAAATGAAGCTTGCGGAAGAGAAGCTAGCTTCAGTTGGCAAACTTGAAGAAGAGAACGCCAACCTGAAAGCTACTCTCGACGCGGCCAACAAAGAAGTCAGCCGTCTGAAGAACGACAAGATTGCTCTGAGTGACAAGGCTAGTGAGCTGGTGGGGAAGAAGAATGATCTGGAAGCTTATCTGGGAGGGCTCGCCAAGAAGTTTTCCTCATGCTTGAAGGTAACCTCTCCCACCCGACTGACTTGCTATCATCGACTCATCGCAGAATTGCTGGTTTATCTTTGACTTGTGTGTACAAAATTCTGCCAAAATTTCGAGGAGGAGACCAGTCGAGTGGAGACAGGTTTGGATCCGATCAACTCTCCAGTGAAGGAGGAAACTGCCATGAACGTGCTCCGACTGGAGTCTCGCGTCGCTGGTGTGGTCGACTACCTTGCTCGACTTAAGGTTGTGGCGTCGCGGATTGACACGACACTCTGGCCGAGAGAGACGCTTCAACTTGACCTCGAGGCTCTGATGACTCGACTGAATGAAGTTCCAGGTCGAGTGCAAGAATGGAAGAAGTCCTCTGCCAGGTGTGGTGCTGATGTTGCTTTATCTCTTGTCCGCGTTCACTGCAAGGATGCACAAGAGGAGAAGCTGGCGTCCCTCAAGGTGGCCAATACCCAGAAGCATGACTTCCAATCTTTCATGGAGACCTTCATCGCCGCTGCCACTCGGATTGCAGATGGAATCGACTTGGACCAGTTCGTTGCGCCTTCCAGTCCTCCACTGGAGGAGTAAAAAACTTCTATGCTTGATGCCTTAAATTTGCCTCGGAATGCCGAGTGATTTTGTAACCAATAAACTTTAACAGGCTTGATGCCTGAGCACTTCTGGGCCCGTAGGATGCTATCTGAACTTGGCTTTGCCATTGAATATGCTTGCGTTTGTCTTCGAGCGAACCTTGTTCTCCACTCAGAGTATATTTTAGTGCTTGGTACGTACTCTTGAAGGTTGGAGCACAGATTGCAGTCGACTTGCATCCTTGTGGGTCGGGATGGAGTGCACATTGTATTTGTGTCGGAGCTCGAAGGAGAAGGTAGCCGTCGACCTGCACCTCATCGTCCTTGCAGAGCGCACGTTGTATTTGTGCCGAAGCTCGAAGGAGAAGGTAGCAGTCGACCTACACCTCGTCGTCCTTGCAGAGTGCACATTGTATTTGTGCCGAAGCTCGAAGGAGAAGGTAGCAGTCGACCTACACCTCGTCGTCCTTGCAGACCGCTGTTGTATTTGTGCCGAAGCTCGAAGGAGAAGGTAGCAGTCGACCTGCACCTCATCGTCCTTGCAGAGCGCACATTGTATTTGTGCCGAAGCTCGAAGGAGAAGGTAGCAGTCGACCTGCACCTCATCGTCCTTGCAGAGCGCATGTTGTATTTGTGCCGAAGCTTGAAGGAGAAGGTAGCAGTCGACGTGCACCTCATCGTCCTCGCGGGTCGGAACGAATTTCGTACTTAGGCGAGTGCTGGACCGCAGCTAAGCCTCCGAGTGAGAGGCAGACTCACCACTCGATAGAATTTCGAACACTTAGGCGAGTACTAGACTAGGGCTAAGCCCTCGAGTAAGAGGCAGACTCACCACTCGGTAGGATTTTAAACACTTAGGCGAGTACTGGACTACAGCTAAGCCCCCGAGTGGGAGGCAGAATCACCACTCGGTAGGATTTTAATCACTTAGGCGAGTACTGGACTGCAGCTAAGCCCCCGAGTGGGAGGCAGACTCACCACTTGGTAGGATTTTAATCACTT